>NW_012311587.1:0-2321 GCF_000151885.1 Dipodomys ordii | reverse complement strand
GGAGTAGGAGACGCAAAAGGATAAGCAGAAGCAGAAAGAGACGCAGAAGGAGAAGCAGCACGAGAAGTAGGAGAAGCAGGAGAAGCAGAAGAAGCAGAATCTGGAGAAGAAGATGGAGAAACAGAAGGAGAAGCAGAAGAAACAGAAGAAGCAGAGGCAGTAGCAGAAAACGCAGAAGATGCAGAAGCAGAAGGAGAAGCACAAGGAAAAGCAGGAGAGCGAGAAGGAGAAGGAGAAACAGAACGAGAAGCAGAAAGAGAAGCAGAAGAAGGAGCAGGAGACGGAAAAGCAGCAGGAGAAGCAGAAAGAGCAGCAGAAGGAGAAGCAGGAGATACAGAAACAGGAGAAGCAGAAGTAGAAGAATCCGGAGAAGGACAAGAAGCAGAAGGAGAAGCAGAAACAGAAGGAGAAGCAGAAAGAGAAGGAGGGGAAGCAGAAGAAGCAGAAGCAGGAGAAGCAGAAACATAAGAATCCGAAGAAGCAGAAGCAGAACCTGAAGCAGAAGGAGAAGCAGGAGAAGCAGAAGAAGCAGAATCTGGAGAAGCAGAATGACAAGCTGAAGGAGAAGCAGAAGCAGAAAGAGAATAAAAAGCAGAAGGAGAAGCAGAAGAAACAGAAGACGTAGAAGCAGTAGCAGTTGTAGCTGAAGCAGAAGGAGAAGCCGAAGGAAAAGCAGAAGAACAAGAAGGAGAAGGAGAAACAGAAGGAGAAGCAGAAGGAGAAGAAGAAAGAGAAGCAGGTAAAGCAGAAGAAGAAGAAGCAGAAGGAGAATCAGAAGGAGAAGCAGAAGAAGGAGAAGGAGAAGCAGAAGAAGATGCAGAAGGAGAAGTAGGAGAAGCAGAAGAAGCTGAAGCTGAAGGAGAAGCAGAAGTAGGAGAAGGAGAAGGAGGAGAAGCAGAAGCAGAAGGAGAAGCAAAAGCGGAATTAGAAGCAGAAAGAAAAGCAGGAGAAGCACAAGAAGCAGAAGCAGGAGAAGCCGAAAGAGAAGAAGCAGAAGAAGCAGAAACAGAAGCAGAAGTAGAAGCAGAAGGAGAAGCAGCAGAACAAGTAGAACCAGAAATTCAGGCAGGAGAAACAGAAGAAGCAGAAGCAGAAAGAGAAGCAAAAAGAGAAGCAGAAGGAGAAGGAGAAGAAGCAGCAGAAGGAGAAGCAGCAGAAGAAGCAGAAAAACAAGCAGGAGAAGCAGAAGCAGAAAGAGAAGTAGAAGCAGAAGAAGCAGAAGCAGAAGTAGAAGCAGTAGAAGCATAAGAAGCAGAAGCAGGAGAAGCAGAAGCAGAAGAACAAGAAGAAGCATAAGAAGCAGAAGCAGAGGGAGAAACAGAAGGAGAAGGAGCAGCAGAAGGTGAAGCAGAAGGAGATGGAGAAGCAGAAAGAGAAGCAGAAACAGAAGGAGAAGAAGAAGGATTAGTTGGAGAATCAGAAGAAGCAGAAGCAGAAAGAGAAGCAGAAGAAAGAGAAGGAGAAGCAGAAGCAGTGGAAAGGAAGGAGAAGCAGAAGAAGTAGAAGCGGGAGCAGCAGAAGCAGAAGCAGCAGAAGCAGAAGCAGAAGAAGCAGAAGCAGAAGAAGCAGAAGAAGAAGAAGCAGAAGAAGAAGGAGAAGAAGAAGAAGAAGAAGAAGAAGAAGAAGAAGAAGAAGAAGAAGAAGAAGAAGAAGAAGAAGAAGAAGAAGAAGAAGAAGAAGAAGAAGAAGAAGAAGAAAAAGAAGAAGAAGAAGAAGAAGAAGAAAACCAAGAAGAAGAAGAAGAAGAAGAAGAAGAAGAAGAAGAAGAAGAAGAAGAAGAAGAAGAAGAAGAAGAAGAAGAAGAAGAAGAAGAAGAAGAAGAAGAAGGAGAAGGAGAAGGAGAAGAGGAAGAAGAAGAAGGAGAAGAAGAAGAAGAAGAAGAAGAAGAAGAAGAAGAAGAAGAAGAAGAAGAAGAAGAAGAAGAAGAAGAAGAAGAAGAAGAAGAAGAAGAAGAAAGAGAAGAAGGAGAAGGAGCAGAAGGAGAAGCAGAAGCAGAAGGAGAAGCAGAAAGAGAAGGAGAAGAAGCAGTAGCAGGAGAAGCAGAAGCACAAGAAACAGAAGAAGCTGAAGAAGCAGAAGCAGGACCTGAAGCAGAAGAAACAGAACAAGCAGAAGAAGCAGTAGCAGAAGCAGAACGAGAAGCAGAAGAAGAAGAAGGAGAAGGAGAAAGAGAAGGATTAGGAGTAGGAAGAGCAGAAGGAGAATCAGAAGCAGAACGAGAAGCAGAAGGAGAAGCGGAAGAAGGAGAAGCAGAAGCAGAAGAAGCAGCAGAAGGAGAAGCAGGAGAAGCAGAAGAAGCAAAAGTAGGAGAAGGATAAGGA
>NW_012311586.1:0-2321 GCF_000151885.1 Dipodomys ordii | reverse complement strand
GAGAAGAGAAGCAGAAAGAGAAGCAGAAAGGGAAGTAGAACGAGAAGGAGGAGAAGCGGAAGCAGGAGAAGCAGAAGCAGAAGAAACAGAAGAAGGAGAAGAAGCAGAAGCAGAAGGAGAAGCAGAAACAGAAGGAAAACAGAAAGAGAAGCAGGAGAAGAAGAAGAAGCAGGAAAACAGAAACAAAAGAAAGAGAAGAAGAAGAAGAAGAAGAAGAAGAAGAAGAAGAAGAAGAAGAAGAAGAAGAAGAAGAAGAAGCATAAGGAGAAGCATAAGGAGAAGCAGTAGAAGCAGAAGAAGCAGAACCAGGTGAAGCAGAAGAGGAGAAAAAGAGTAAGCAAAAGAAGCAGAAACAGAAGCAGTGGGAGAGGCAGAAAAAGGAGAAGGAGAAGGAGCAGTAGAAGGAGAATCAGAAGCAGAAAGAGAAGCAGAAACAGAAGGAGAACAAGAAAGAGAAGCAGGAAAATTAGAAGAAGCAGAAGTAGAAGCAGAAAGAGAAGGAGAAGCAGAAGTAGAAACAGAAGAAGAAGAAGCAGAAGAATCAGAAGCAAAAGAAACAGAAGAAGGAGAAGAGTAGAAGCAGAAGCAGAAGGAGAAGCAGAAGCAGAAGGAGAAGGAGAAAGAGAAGCAGGAGAAGCAAAAGAAGTAGAAGTAGAAGTAGTGGGAGAAGGAGAAGAAGGAAAAGGAGAAGGAGTCAGTAGAAGGAGAAGTAGAAGCAGAAAGAGAAGCGGAAAAAGAAGGAGAATAATAAGGAGAAGAAGGAGAATTAGAAGAAGTAGAAGTAGAAGTAGAAAGAGGAGAAGTAGAATTAGAAGAAACTGAAGAAGAAGAAGAAGAAGAAGAAGAAGAAGAAGAAGAAGAAGAAGAAGAAGAAGAAGAAGAAGAAGAAGAAGAAGAAGAAGAAGAAGAAGAAGAAGAAGAAGAAGATGAAGAAGAAGAAGAAGAAGAAAAAGAAGAAGAAAAAGTATCATAAGGAGAAGCATAAGGAGAAGCATAAGGAGAAGCAATAGAAGCAGAAGCAGAAGCAGGAGAAGCAGAAGCAGAAGAAAAAGAATAAGCAAAAGAAGCAGAAGCAGAAACAGTGGGAGAGGCAGAAAAAGGAGAAGGAGAAGGAGCAGCAGAAGGAGAAGCAGAAGCAGAAAGAGAAGCAGATACAGAAGGAGAACAAGAAGGAGAAGCAGGAAAATCATAAGAAGCAGAAGTAGAAGCAGAAAGAGAAGGAGAAGAAGGAGAAGCAGAAGGAGAATCAGAAGAAACAGAAGAAGAAGAAGCAGGAGAATCAGAAGGAAAAGAAACAAAAGAAGGAGAAGAGCAGAAGCAGAAGGAGAAGCAGAAGCAGAAGGAGAAGGAGAAAGAGAAGCAGTAGAAGCAGAAGAAGCAGGAGAAGCAGAAGCAGAAGAAACAGGAGAAGCCTAAGAAGTAGAAGCAGAATCTGAAGCAGAAGGAGAAACAGAAGAAGCATATTCTGAAGCAGAAGCAGAAGAAACAGAAATAGTAGAATAAGCAGAAGCAGAAGCAGCAGGAGAAGCAGAAGGAGAAGGCTAAAGAGAAGGTTATGAGTAGGATAAGCAGAAGCAGAAAGAGTCGCAGAAGGAGAAGCAGCACGAGAAGTAGGAGAAGCAGGAGAAGCAGAAGCAGGAGAAGGAGAAGAAACAGAAGACGCAGAAGCAGAATGAGAAGCAGAAGGAGAAATTGAAGCAGAAGCAGAAGCAGAAGGAGAAGCAGAAGAAGGAGAAGGAGAAGGAGAAGCAGAAAGAGAAGCAGAAAGAGAAGCAGAACGAGAAGCAGGAGAAGCAGAAACAGGAGAAGCAAAAGCAGATGAAACAGAAGAAGGAGAAGAAGCAGAAGAAGAAGTAGAAGAAGAAACAGAAGGAAAAGCAGAAAGAGAAGCAGGAGAAGCAGAAGAAGCAGGAGCAGGAGAAGCAGAAGCAGAAGAAGCCGAAGAAGCAGAAGCAAAACCTGAAGCAAAAGGAGAAGCAGGAGAAGCAGAAGAAGCAGAAGCAGGAGAAGCAGAAGCAGAAAGAGAAGCAAAAGCAGAAGGAAAAGCATAAGGAAAAGCAGAAGAAACAGAAGAAGCCGAGGCAGTTGCAGAAGAAGCAGAAGGAGAAGCAGAATGAAAAGCAGAATAACGAGAAGGAGAAGGAGAAACAGAAGGAGAAGCAGAAAGAGAAGCAGAAGAAGGAGCAGGAGAAGGAAAAGCAGCAGGAGAAGCAGAAAGAGCAGCAGAAGGAGGAGCAGGAGATGCAGAAACAGGAGAAGCAGAAGCAGAAGAAACAGGAGAAGGACAAGAAGCAGAAGCAGAAGGAGAAGCAGAAGCAGTA
>NW_012311585.1:0-2321 GCF_000151885.1 Dipodomys ordii | reverse complement strand
TGTGTCCCGCTGTGTCGCGCTGTGTCCCCCGCTTTGTCCCGCTGAGTCCCCTCTGTTTCGCCGCTTTGTCCCGCTGTGTCCTCGCTGTGTCCCCCGCTGTCTGCCGCTTTGTCCCCGCTGTGTCCCAAGCTGTGTCCCGCTGTGTCCCGCTGTGTACCCCGCTGTGTCCCACTATGTTTCCGCAGTTTCCCTGCTGTGTACCGCTGTGTCCCGCTGTGTCCAGCTGTGCCCCCACTGTGTCCCGTTGTGTCCCCAGCTGTGTACCTCGCTGTGTCCCGCTGTGTCCCGCTGTGTCCCGCTGTGTCCCCCGCTGTGTCCCTGCTGTGTCTCGCTGTGTCCCGCTGTGTCCCGCTGTGTACTGCTGTGTCCCCCGCTGAGTCCCGCTGTGTACCCGCTGTGTCACAATGTGTCCTCGCTGTGTCCCCCGCTATGTCCCGCTGTGTCTCCCATGTATATCCCGCTGTGTCCCGCTGTGTCCCGCTGTGTCCCACGCTGTGTCCCCCGCTGTGTCCCGCTGTGTCCCCCGCTGTGTCCCACTTTGTCCTCGCTGTGTCCCGCTCTGTCTCCCCCGTTGTGTCCTTCTGTGTCCTCGCTTTGTCCCCCGCTGTGTCCTGCTGTGTCCCGCTGTGTCCTTGCTGTGTCCCCCGATGTGTCCCATTGTGTCCCCAGCTGTGTACCCCGCTGTCTCCCGCTGTGTACCCACTGTATCGACACTGTGTCCCGCTGTGTCCCGCTGTGTCCTCACTGTATCCACAGCTGTGTCCCGTTGTGTCCCCCGCTGTGTCCCGCTGTGTCTCCCGCTGTGTCCCGCTGTGTATCCGCTGTGTCCCCGCTGTGTCACGCTGTGTTTCCGATCTGTCCCGCTGTGTTCCCGCTGTGTCCCACTGTGTCCCGCTGTGGCCCCGCTGTGTCCCCCGCTGTGCCCCGCTGTGTCTCCGCTGTGTCCCCTGCTGTGTCTCCCGCTATGCCCGGCTCTGTCCCCCGCTATGTCCCGCTGTGTCCCCGCTGTGTCCCGCTGTGTCCCTTGCTGTGTCCCCCGCAAGTCCCGCTGAGTCCCCACTGTATCCGCCTATGTCCCGCTGTGTCCCCTGCTGTGTCCCCGCTGTGGCATGCTGTGAGTTCTGCTGTATCCCCGCTGTGTCCCACTGTGTCCCGCTGTGTCCCGTGGTGTCCCGTTTTCTCTCCCGCTGAATCCCCGCTGTGTCCCTCTGTGTCCCCCGCTGTGTCCCCCGCTGTGTCCTCACTGTGTCCCACGCTGTGTCTCCGCTGTGTCACGCTGTGTCCCCCGCTGTGTCCCGCTGTGTCCTCGCTGTGTCCCCCGCTGTGTCCCGCTGTGTCCCTGCTGTGTCCTCACTGTGTCCCACGCTGTGTCCCCGCTGTGTCCCGCTGTGTCCCCCGCTGTGTCCCGCTGGGTCCCACTGCGTCCTCGCTGTGTCCCCGCTGTGTACCCCGCTGTGTCCAGCTTTGTCCCCAATGTGTACACTGCTGTGTCCTGCTGTGTCCCCCGCCTTGTCCCCCTGTGTCAGGCTTTGTCCCGCTGTGTCCTCACTGTGTCCCCCGCTGTGTCCCGCTGTGTCCCTCGCTATGTCCCCTGCAATGTCCCGCTGTGTCCCCCACTGTGTCCGACTGTGTCCCGCTGTGTCCCCAGCTGTGTCCCAATGTGTCCGGTGGTGTCCCGCTTTCTCTCCCGCTGTGTTACCCACTGAATCCCCGCTGTGTCCCGCTGTGTCCCGCTGTGTCCCCCACTGTGTCCCCCATTGTGTCCCCCGCTGTGTCCCCCTGTGTCCCCCGCTGTGTCTCGCTGTGATCCGCTGTGTCCCCCGCTGTGTCCTCACTGTATCCCACGCTGTGTCCCCGCTGTGTCCCGCTGTGTCCCCCGCTGTGTCCCGTTGTGGCCCGCTGTGGCCCGCTGTGTCCTCCGCGGTGTCCCTCTGTGTCCCACTGTGTCCTGCTGTGTCCCGCTGTGTCTCCGCTGTGTCTCCGCTGTGGCCCACTTTGTATCTCGCTGTGTCCCCGCTGTGTCCCTCTATGTCCCCCGCTCTGTCCCACGCAGTGTCCCGCTGTGTCCCTCGCTGTGTCCCGCTGTGTCCCACTGTGTCCCCACTGTGTCCCGCTCTTGTCCCACTGTGCCCTCTGTTGTCGCCCTCTGTGTCCCCCTCTGTGTCCCGCTGTGTCCCCCTGTGTCCCTGCTGTGACGCGCTGTGTCCCGTTGTGTCCCCGCTGTGTCCCCGCTGTGTCCCGCTGTGTACCCGCTGTGTCCAGCTTTGTCCCCGCTGTGTTTCGCTGTGTCCTACGCTTCTGATCCCCCACTGTGTCCCGCT
>NW_012311584.1:0-2321 GCF_000151885.1 Dipodomys ordii | reverse complement strand
AGCAGAAGCAGAATAGAGAAGGAGAAGGAGAAGGTGAAGCATGAGAAGCAGAAGAAGCAGAAGCAGGAGAAGCAGAAGCAGAATGAAATAGCAGATGAAGGAGTAATTAAAACAGAAGAAGATGCAGAAGGAGAAGCAGAAGCAGAAGCAGAAGCAGAAGGAAAAGCAGAAGAAGGAGAAGGAGAAGGAGAAGCAGAAGGATAAGAATAAAGAGAAACAGAAGGAGAAGCAGGAGAAGCAGGAGAAGCATAAGCAGAAGAAATAGAAGAAGGAGAAAAAGCAGAAGCAGGAAGAGAAGCAGAAACAGAAGGAGAAGCAGAAATAGAAGCAGAAGAAGCCGAAGAAGCAGAAGCAGAACCTGAAGCGGAAGGAGAAGCAGAAGAAGCAGAATTTGGAGAAGAAGAAGGAGAACCAGAAGGAGAAGCAGAAGCAGAAAGAGAAGCAAAAGCAGAAGGAGAAGCAGAAGAAACAGAAGAAGCAGAAGCAGTAGCAGAAGAAGCTGAAGATGCAGAAGCAGAAAGAGAAGCAAAAGGAATAGCAGAAGAACGAGAAGGAGAAGGAGAAACAGAAGGAGAAGAAGAAGGAGAAGCAGAAGGAGAATCAGGAAAGGCAGAAGAAGCAGAATCAGACGGAGAAGCAGAAGAAGGAGAAGGAGAAGCAGAAGCAGAAGAAGAAGCAGACGAAAAGCACAAGCAGAAGGAGATGCAGAAGGAGAAGCAGGAAAAGCACAAGAAAGCAGAAGCAGAAGGAGAGAAGAAGTAGAAGAAGCAGAATCAGAAGAAGCAGAAGCAGAAGTAGAAAGAGAAGCCGACGAAGAGAAGCAGAACGAGAAGCAGGAGAAGCAGAAGAAGCAGAAGCGGGAGAAGCAGAAGAAGAAGAAACATAAGAAGGAGAAGGAGCAGAAGCAGAAGGAGAAGGAAAAGCAGAAGGAGAAGCAGAAAGAGAAGCAGGAAAAGCAGAAGAAGCAGAAGCAGGAGAAGCAGAAACAGAAGGAGAAGCAGAAAGAGCAGGGGAAGCAGAAGAAGCAGAAGCAGGAGAAGCAGAAGCATAAGAATCCGAAGAAGCAGAAGCAAAACCTGAAGCAAAAGCGGAAGCAGGAGAAGCAGAAGAAGCAGAATCTGGAGAAGCTGAATGAGAAGCTGAAGGAGAAGCAGAAGCTGAAAGAGAATCAAAAGCAGAAGGAGACGCAGAAGAAACAGAAGAAGCAGTAGCAGTTGCAGCAGAAGCAGAAGGAGAAGCAGAAAGAAAAGCAGAAGAACGACAAGGAGAAGGAGAAACAGAAGGAGAAGCAGAAGGAGAATCAGAAGGAGAAGCTGAAGAAGCAGAAGGAGAAGCAGAAGCAGAAGAAGCAGAAGGAGAAGCAGAAGGAGAAACAGAAGCAGAAGAAGCAGCAGAAGGAGAAGCAGAAGCAGAAGAAGATGCAGAAGGAGAAGCAGGAGAAGCAGAAGAAGCAGAAGCAGAAGGAGAAGTAGAAGTAGGAGAAGGAAGAGCCGCAGAAGAAATAGGAGAAGCAGAAGGAGAAGCAGAAGCAGAATGAGAAGCAGAAAGAGAATCAGTAGAAGCAGAAGTAGCAGGTATAGAAGAAGCAGAAGAAAGAGAAGAAGAAGAAGATGAAGAAGAAGAAGAAGAAGAAGAAGAAGAAGAAGAAGAAGAAGAAGAAGAAGAAAAAGAAGAAGAACAAGAACAAGAACAAGAACAAGAAGAACAAGAAGAAGAACAAGAAGGAGGAGGAGGAGGAGGAGAAGGAGGTGGAGGAGGAGGAGAAGGTGAGGCATAAGGAGAAGCAGAAGAAGCAGAAGCAGGAGAAGCAGAAGCAGAAGAAAAAGAATAAGCAAAAGAAGCAGAATCAGAGGGAGAAGCAGAAGAAGGTGAAGGAGCAGAAGGAGAAGGAGAAGCAGAAGGAGAATCTGAATGAGAAGCAGAAGAAGGAGAAGCAGAAGCAGAAGAAGCAGAAGAAGGTGAAGCAGAAGATGATGCAGAAGGAGAAGCAGGAGAAGCAGCAGTAGCTGAAGCAGAAGGAGAAACAGAAGTAGTAGAAGGAAAAGGAGAAGGAAGGGCAGCAGAAGCAATAGGAGAAGCAGAAGGAGAAGCAGAACCAGAATGAGAAGCAAAAAGAGAAGCAGTAGAAGCAGAAAAAAGAGGAGAAGCAGAAGAAAGAGAAGAAGAAGAAGAAGAAGAAGAAGAAGAAGAAGAAGAAGAAGAAGAAGAAGAAGAAGAAGAAGAAGAAGAAGAAGAAGAAGAAGAAGAAGAAGAAGAAGGAGCAGCATAAGGACAAGCATAAGGAGAAGCAGTAGATGCAGGAGAAGCAGAAGAAATAGAAT
>NW_012311583.1:0-2321 GCF_000151885.1 Dipodomys ordii | reverse complement strand
AGGAGAAATTGAAGCAGAAGCCAGAAGGAGAATCCAGAATCTGAAGGAGAAGCAGAAGAAGGAGAAGGAGAATGTATAATGAGTACTTATATATAGTATCTAGAACGTGATGAATCAGAAGGAGAAGAAGCAGATGCTGTATTCTGTAGGGAATGCAGATAGAGAAGCAGGAGAAGCAGAAGAAGCAGCAGCAGGAGAAGCAGAAGCAGAAGAAGCTGAAGAAGCAGAAGCAGAACCTGAAGCAGAAGGAGAAGCAGGAGAAGCAGAAGAAGCAGAATCTGGAGAAGCAGAAGGAGAAGCAGAAGCAGAAGGAGAAGCAGAAGAAGGAGAAGGAGAAGGAGAAAGAGCAGCAGAAGGAGAAGCAGGAGATGCAGAAACAAGAGAAGCAGAAGCAGAAGAAACAGGAGAAGGACAAGAAGCAGAAGGAGAAGAAGAAACAGAAGGAGAAGCAGAAAGAGAAGTAGGGGAAGCAGAAGAAGCAGCAGCAGGAGAAGCAGAAGCAGAAGAATCCGAAGAAGCAGAAGCAGAACCTGAAGCAGATTGAGAAGCAAGAGAAGCAGAAGAAGCAGAATCTGGAGAAGCAGAATGAGAAGCTCAAGGAGAAGCAGAAGCGGAAAGAGAATCAAAAGCAGCAGGAGAAGAAGAAGAAACAGAAGAAGCAGAAGCAGTAGCAGTTGCAGCAGAAGCAGAAGGAAAAGCAGAAGAACGAGAAGGAGAAGGAAAAACAGAAGCAGAAGCAGAAGGAGAATCTGAAGGAGAAGCAGAAGAAGCAGAAGGAGAAGCAGAAGCAGAAGAAGCAGCAGAAGGAGAAGAAGAAGCAGAAGAAGATGCAGAAGGAGAAGCTGGAGAAGCAGAAGAAGCAGACGCAGAAGAAGTAGAAATAGGAGAAGGAGAAGGAAGAGCAGCAGAAGCAATAGGAGAAGCATAAGGAGAAGCAGAAGCAGAATAAGAAGCAGAAAGAGAAGCAGTACAAGCAGAAGAAGCAGGAAAACAGAAGCAGAAGAAAGATAAGAAGAAAAAGAAGAAGAAGAGGAAGAAGAAGGAGAAGAAGTAGAAGAAGAAGAAGAAGAAGAAGAAGAAGAAGATGATGAAGAAGAAGAAGATGATGAAGAAGAAGAAGAAGAAGAAGAAAGAGAAGAAGGAGAAGCATAAGGAGAAGCAGTAGAAGCAGAAGAAGCAGAAGCAGGAGTAGGAGAAGAAAAAGAATAAGCATAAGAAGCAGAATCAGAGGGAGTAGGAGAAGACGGAGAACTAGCAGCAAAAGGAGAAGCAGAAGGAGAAGCAGAAGGAGAAGAAGATGCAGAAGGAGAAGCAGGAGAAGCAGAATAAGCAGAAGCAGAAGGAGAAGCAGAAGTAGGAGAAGGAGAAGGAGAAGGAAGGGCAGCAGAAGCAATAGGAGAAGCAGAAGAAGAAGCAGAAGCAGAATGAGAAGCAGAAAGAGAAGCAGAAGAAGCAGGAAAAGCAGAAGCAGACGAAAGAGAAGAATAGGAACAAGAAGAAGAAGACGAAGAAGAAGAAGAAGAAGAAGAAGAAGAAGAAGAAGAAGAAGAAGAAGAAGAAGAAGAAGAAGAAGGAGAAGAAGAAGAAGAAAAAGACGAAGAAGAAGAAGAAAAAGAAGCAGCAGCATAAGGAGAAGCGTAAGGAGAAGCAGTAGAAGCAGAAGAAGCAGAAGCAGAAGCAGAAGAAAAAGAATAAGCAAAAGAAGCAGAAGCAGAAGCACTGGGAGAAGCAGAAGAATGAGAAGGAGCAGCAGAAGGAGAAGCAGAAGCAGAAAGAGAAGCAGAAACAGAAGGAGAACAAGAAGGAGAAGCATGAGAATCAGAAGAAGTAGAAGTAGAAGCAGAAAGAGAAGGAGAAGAAGGAGAAGCAGAAGTAGCATCAGAAGAAACAGAAGAAGAAGAATCAGAAGAAACAGAAGCAAAAGAAACCGAAGAAAGAGAAGAGCAGAAGCAGAAGCAGAAGGAGAAAGAGAAGCAGGAGAAATAGAAGAAGCAGAAGGAGAAGAAACAGGAGAAGCCGAAGAAGCAGAAGCAGAATTTGAAGCAGGTGAAACAGAAGAAGCACAATCTGAAGAAGAAGCAGAAGAAACAGAAATAGTACAATAAGCAGAAGCAGAAGCAGCAGGAAAAGCAGAAGAAGAAGAAGGAGAAGGCGAAAGAGAAGGATTAGGAGTAGGAGAAGCAAAAGGATAAGCAGAAGCAGAAAGAGACACAGAAGGAGAAGCAGCACGAGAAGTAGGAGAAGCAGGAGAAGCAGAAGCAGAATTTGGAGAAGAAGAAGGAGAACCAGAAGGAGAAGCAGAAGCAGAAAGAGAAGCAAAA
>NW_012311582.1:0-2321 GCF_000151885.1 Dipodomys ordii | reverse complement strand
GCAGAGAACAGAAGCAAAAGAAACAGAAGAAGGAGAAGAGCAGAAGCAGAAGGAGAAGCAGAAGCGAAGGAGAAGCAGAAAGAGAAGCAGGAGAAGCAGAAGCAGGAGAAGCAGAAGCAGAAGTAACAGGAGAAGCCGAAGAAGCAGAAGCAGAATCTGAAGCAGAAGGAGAAACAGAAGAAGCACAATCTGAAGTAGAAGCAGAAGAAACAGTAATAGTACAATAAGCAGAAGCAGAAGCAGCAAGAGAAGCAGAAGAAGAAGAAGTCGGAGAAGGCGAGAGAGAAGGATTAGGAGTAGGAGAAGCAAAAGGATAAGCAGAAGCAGAAAGAGACGCAGAAGGAAAAGCAGCACGAGAAGTAGGAGAAGCAGGAGAAGCAGAAGCAGGAGAAGCAGAAGAAACAGAAGACGTAGAAGCAGAATGAGAAGCAGAAGGAGAAATTGAAGCAGAAGCAGAAGGAGAAGCAGAAGCAAAAGGAGAAGCAGAGGAAGAGAAGGAGAAGCAGGACGAGAAGCAGGAGAAGCAGAAGCAGGAGAAGCAGAAGCAGAAGAAACAGAAGAAGGAGAAGAAGCAGAAGCAGAAGGAGAAACAGAAACAGAAGGAAAAGCAAAAAGAGAAGCAGGAAAAGCAGAAGAAGCAGCAGCAGGAGAAGCAGAAGCAGAAGAAGCCGAAGAAGCAGAAGCAGAACCTGAAGCAGAAGGAGAAGCAGGAGAAGCAGAAGAAGCAGAATCTGGAGAAACAGAAGGAGAAGCAGAAGCAGAAAGAGAAGCAAAAGCAGAAGGAGAAGCAGAAGAAACAGAAGAAGCAGAGGCAGTAGCAGAAGAAACAGAAGATGCAGAAGCAGAAAGAGAAGCAGAAGGAAAAGCAGAAGAACGAGAAGGAGAAGGAGAAACAGAAGGAGAAGCAGAAAGAGAAGCAGAAGAAGGAGCAGGAGAAGGAAAAGCAGCAGGAGAAGCAGAAAGAGCAGCAGAAGGAGAAGCAGGAGAAGCAGAAACAGGAGAAGCAGAAGCAGAAGCAGAAGAAACAGGAGAAGGACAAGAAGCAGAAGCAGAAGGAGAAGCAGAAACAGAAGGAGAAGCAGAAAGAGAAGGAGGGGAAGCAGAAGAAGCAGAAGCAGGAGAAGCAGAAGCATAAGAATCCGAAGAAGCAGAAGCAGAACCTGAAGCAGAAGGAGAAGCAGAAGAAACAGAAGAAGTAGAAGCAGTAGCAGTTGTAGCAGAAGCAGAACGAGAAGCAGAACGAAAAGCAGAAGAACAAGATGGAGAAGGAGAAACAGAAGGAGCAGCAGAAGGAGAAGCAGAAAGAGAAGCAGGTAAAGCAGAAGAAGAAGAAGCAGAAGGAGAATCAGACGGAGAAGCAGAAGAAGAAGAAGGAGAAGCAGAAGAAGATGCAGAAGGAAAAGCAGAAGAAGCAGAAGCAGAAGGAGAAGAAGGAAAAGCAGAAGAAGCAGAAGCAAAAGGAGAAGCAAAAGAAGGAGAAGGAGAAGCAGGAGCAGAAGAAGAAGCATAAGCAGAAGGAGATGCAGAAGGAGAAGCAGGAGAAAGAGAAGAAGCAGAAGCTGAAGGAGAAGCAGAAGTAGGAGAAGGAGAAGGAGGAGAAGCAGAAGCAGAAGGAGAAGCAGAAGCGGAATGAGAAGCAGAAACAGAAGCAGGAGAAGCACAAGAAAAAGAAGCAGGAGAAGCCGAAACAGAAGAAGCAGAAGAAGCAGAAACAGAAGCAGAAGTAGAAGCAGAAGCAGAAGGAGAAGCAGCAGAACAAGTAGAACCAGAAATTCAGGCAGGAGAAACAGAAGAAGCAGAAGCAGCAGCAGAAGGAGAAGCAAAAAGAGAAGCAGCAGAAGAAGAACCAGCAAAAGGAGAAGTAGCAGAAGAAGCAGAAAAACAAGCAGGAGAAGGAGAAGCAGAAAGAGAAGTAGAAGCAGAAGAAGCAGAAGAAGAAGAAGAAGAAGCAGAAGAAGCATAAGAAGCAGAAGCAGGAGATGCAGAACCAGAAGAAAAAGAAGAAGCATAAGAAGCAGAAGCAGAGGGAGAAGCAGAAGAAGGAGAAGGAGCAGCAGAAGGAGAAGCAGAAGGAGAATCAGGAGGAGAAGCAGAAGAAGGAGAAGCAGAAGCAGAAGAAGAAGCAGAAGCAGAAGAAGATGCAGAAGGAGAAGCAGGAGAAGCAGAAGAAGCAGAAGCAGAAGGAGAAGCAGAAGTAGGAGAAGGAGAAGGAGAAGGAAGGGCAGCAGAATCAATAGGAGAAGCAGAAGGAGAAGCAGAAGAAGCAGGAAAAGCAGAAGAAGAAGAAAGAGAAGAAGAAGACGAAGAAGAAGAAGAAGATG
>NW_012311580.1:0-2322 GCF_000151885.1 Dipodomys ordii | reverse complement strand
TCACAGAGGGGGACACATAGGGCTACACAGCGGGACTCAGCTGGGAACAGAGCTGTGGTCACAGCGGGACACAGCGGGAACACAGCTGGACACAGTGGGGTACACAGTGGGACACAGGGGGCACACAGTGGGGACACAGCGGGGGACACAGCGGGACACAGCGGGTCACAGCTGGGGACACAGCGGAGGACACAGCGGGGGACAGCAGAGGACAGAGAGGGGACACAGCGGCGACACAGAGGGGACACAGCTGGGGACACAGCGTGGGACAAAGTGGGACACCACGGGACACAGTGTTACACAGCGGGACACAGCGGGGACACTGCGGGACACAGCAAGATAAAGCGGGGGACACAGCGGGACACAGCGGGCCACAGCGGGGGACAGCGGGGGACACAGCGGGACACAGTAGGCTACAAAGTGAGGACACAGCGGGACACAACAGGGGACACAGCGAGGACACAGCGGGGGACACAGCGGGACACAGTGGGACACAGTGGGGAACACAGCGAGGACACAGCGGGACACAACGGGACACAGCGTCCATACAGCGGGGAGGTAGCGTTACACAGCGTGGTACACACGGTGGACACAACGGGACACAGTGGGGGCACAGCGGGACACAGCGGGACACAGTGGGACACAGCGGGGACAAAGCGTGAGACACAGCGAGGGACAGAGAGGGAAACAGCAGAGGACACAGCGAGGAAACAGCGGGACACAGCGGTGACACAGCGGGGACTCAGCGGGGGACACAGTGGGACACAGCGGGGGACACTGCGGGACACAGCGGGGGACACTTCGGGACACAGTGTGGGACAGAGCGTGAGACACAGCGAGACACAGCGGGGACAAAGCTGGACACAGCGGGGTACACAGAGGGACACAGCAGGGACACAGCGGGGAAACAGCGTGACACAAAAGGACACAGATGGACACAGCGGGGTACACAGCGGTTCACAGCGGGCACACAGCGGGGACACAGCGGGACACAGCGGGGACACAGTCGGACACAGCGGGACACAGCGGGTGACACAGCGGGACCCAGCGGGGGACCCAGCGATGACACAGCGGGACACAGCGGTGGACACAACGGGGGACACAGCGGGACACAGCGGGGAACACAGCGAGGACACAGCGGGACACAGCGGGAAACACTGCGAGGTCACAGCGGGAGACAAAACGGGACAACACGGGACACAGTGTGACACAGTGGGACACAGCGGGGACACTGCAGGGTCACAGCGGGACAAAGCGGGCGACACAGTGAGACACAGCGGGGGACACAGCGGGGGACAGCAGGGGACAGAGAGGGGACACAGCGGGACACAGCAGGGGACACAGAGGGGTACACAGCGGGACACAGCAGGAAACACAGCGCGGACACAGCGGGACACACCGGGACACAGCGTAAATACAGCGGGGACAGAGAGGGTCACAGCAGGGACACAGCGGGACACAGCGGGACACAGCGGGGGACACAGCGGGACACAGTGGGGACTCAGCGGGACACAGCGGGACACAGCGGGGGACACAGCGGAACACAGCGTGGGACACAGCGAGGACACAGCAGGACACAGCGGGACACAGCGGGGACAGAGCGGGACACAGTCGGAAACAGCGGGACACAGCGGGGGACACAGCGGGACACAGCGGGCACACAGCGGGGACACAGCGGGATACAGCGGGACACAGTGGGACACAGCGGGACAAAGCGGCAGACACAGCGGGACACAGCAGGCACACAGCGGGGACACAGCGGGACACAGCGGGACACATCGGGGACAGAGCGGGACACAGCCGGACACTGCGGGACACAGCAGGGGACACAGCGGGACACAGTTGGGGACCCAGTGAGGACACAGCGGGACACAGCAGGGGACACAGCGAGGACACAGCGGGGGACACAGCGGGGGACACAGCGGGACACAGTGGGGAACACAGCGAGGACACAGCGGGACACAGCGTCGATACAGCGGGGACACAGCGTTACACAGCATGGTACACAGCTTTGGACACAACGGGACACAGTGGGGGCACAGTTGGACACAGCGGGACACAGTGGGACACAGCAGGGACAAAGCGTGAGACACAGCGGAGGACAGAGAGGGAGAAAGCAGGGGACACAGCGAGGACACAGCGGGACACAGCGGTGACACAACGGGACGCAGCGGGGTACAGCGGGGGACACAGCGGGACACAGTGGGCTATACAGTGAGGACACAGCGGGACAAACAGGGGACACAGCGAGGACACAGCGGGGGACACTGCGGGGGACTCAGCGGGGACACAGCGAGGACACTGCGGGACACAGCGGGAAAC
>NW_012311579.1:0-2322 GCF_000151885.1 Dipodomys ordii | reverse complement strand
GACCACGACCTCCGACCCCCATCCCCCGCACCAAAATCCTCAACCCTACCCTCGGAACAAAATAAAACAAATTTGCTTGAATCTCACGCTGCCTTTTGTTTGTAATTGACGCAATAGGCGAAGGGGAGCGATCTCATTTCTGGTGCCTGACGGGGGGGGGAGGAGGAAGGGGCGGGGGAATTGGAGAGGAGAGAAGAGGGGGCAGAGGGCATCTCAGTGTATCTGTGTGTGTGCGTGCGTGCATCTTTGAGGAAACTCAAAGATCGGACGCGACAGAGCATGTATGTAGTCCAGACGGACCAATTCACCACGTCTCTGTCTCTTGTCTCTCTGTTTCTGTTTCTCTATTTCTCTCTCTGTGTCTCTCTTTGTCTCTGTCTGTCTGTCTGTCTGTCTGTCTGTCTGTCTCTCTCTCTCTCTCTCTCTCTCTCGTTTGAATTCTCTCTCCCGCCCGCCCGCCCGCCCGCACTCGCTCCCTCCTTTTCCTCTCGACTTGCCAGTCAATCCTGGGGCTTGAGCTACTGTACTGGCTCTCCAACACACAACGATCCCACTCCGAGCCTGCCTGCCTGCCTGCCTGCCTATGCATGGGCCCCATACTCCAACGAGGCACATCATCATCCCCACCCCACCCCTTCTCTGAAAAGAAGGCAGTCTCTCTCGGGGCCAGCCAGCCTGGGCCGGTTTTCTCAGTCAGTCAGTGCGTGGTTTGTTTGTTCTTTTTTTCCCCCATGCATTTCATGAGAGAAAACTGCAATTCACAAAACCACCACTCGACAAGGTGGATGGGGTGGCGGGAGGGGCAAAACACGGGTCGGGTCAGTCACTCACTCAGTCAGTCAGTCCTCACCTACCCGGCAGTGGGGAGTGAGAGTTCTGACATACACATACATATAGGTTGTTATGATTCATTATTATCATCATTTGCTTTTCCTCTGTCGTAGCCATGACGACGGGGAGGGTGGAGGGCAGGGTATCGACCACCAGCCGACGCGTTGCGGAGGGGGAGGTGGAGGGGGAAGAGTCGCTCGTTCCCTGGATAGATCCGTCTCCCCTCCTCTCCACCATTCTCTCCCTCCCCCCTCCCCCCGCCGATCCCGCCTTTGGGCTTCCCTGGAATCCTGCTCCTAATTATCTCTTTAATATCTCTTTATCTTCCAGCCCCTGCTTCCTGACCGGATGGTGATATCTGAAGCACTCAGCGGCAACCAGACAGCCAGAGGGGAACGCGAGCCATCCATGCAGGTGGCGTAACCGTCCATCCTCACCCCCCCCTCCTCAAGCGATTACTCGACCACGACCACGACCTCCGACCCCCCCCCCCCGCACCAAAATCCACAACCCTACCCTCGGAACAAAATAAAACAAATTTGCTTGAATCTCACGCTGCCTTTTGTTTGTAATTGACGCAATAGGCGAAGGGGAGGGATCTCATTTCTGGTGCCTGACGGGGAGGGGAGGGGGGAGGGGGCGGGGGAATTGGAGAGGAGAGAAGAGGGGGCAGAGGGCATCTCAGTGTATCTGTGTGTGTGCGTGCGCGCATCTTTGAGGAAACTCAAAGATTGGACGCGACAGAGCATGTATGTACTCCAGCCGGACCAATTCACCACGTCTCTGTCTCTTGTCTCTCTGTTTCTGTTTCTCTATTTCTCTCTCTGTGTCTCTCTTTGTCTCTGTCTGTCTGTCTGTCTGTCTTTCTGTCTGTCTCTCTCTCTCTCTCTCTCTCTCTCGTTTGAATTCTCTCTCCCGCCCGCCCGCCCGCCCGCACTCCCTCCCTCCTTTTCCTCTCGACTTGCCAGTCAATCCTGGGGCTTGAGCTACTGTACTGGCGCTCCAACACACAACGGTCCCACTCCGAGCCTGCCTGCCTGCCTATGCATGGGCCCCATACTCCAATGAGGCACATCATCATCCCCACCCCACCCCTTCTCTGAAAAGAAGGCAGTCTCTCTCGGGGCCAGCCAGCCTGGGCCGGTTTTCTCAGTCAGTCAGTGAGTGGTTTGTTTGTTCTTTTTTTTCCCCCATGCATTTCATGAGAGAAAACTGCAATTCACAAAACCACCACTAGATGGCGCGCGTTCGCCGTCGACAAGGTGGATGGGGCGGCGGGAGGGGCAAAACACGGGTCGGGTCAGTCACTCACTCAGTCAGTCCTCACCTACCCGGCAGTGGGGAGTGAGAGTTCTGACATATACATACATATAGGTTGTTATGATTCATTATTATCATCATTTGCTTTTCCTCTCTCGTAGCCATGACGACGGGGATGGGGGAGGGTGGGGTTTCGCCCGCCAACCGACGTGTTGCGGAGGGGGAGGGGGA
>NW_012311578.1:0-2322 GCF_000151885.1 Dipodomys ordii | reverse complement strand
CAGCGGGGACACAGCGAGGACCCAGCGGGACACAGTGGGACACAGCGTCAATACAGCGGGGACACAGCATTACACAGCGTGGTACACAGCTGTGGACACAACGCTACACATTGGTGGCACAGCGGGACACTGCGGGACACATTGGGACACAGCGGGGACAAAGCGTGAGACAAAGCAGGGGGCAGAACGAGAGACAGCGGGGGACACAGCAAGGACACAGCGGGACACAGCGGTGACAAAGCGGGGGACACAGCGGGACACAGTGGGACACAGCGGGGGACACAGCGAGGACACATTGGTACACAGCAGGGACCCAGCGGGACACAGCGGGACACAGCGTCAATACAGCGGCGACACAGCATTACACAGCGTGGTACAGAGCTGTGGACACAACGGGACATAGTGGGGGACACAGTGGGACACAGCGGGGAACACAGCAAGGACCCAGCGGGACACAGCGGGACACAGCGTCAATACAGCGGGGACACAGCATTACACAGCGTGGTACACAGCTGTGGACACAACGGGACACAGTGGGGGCACAGCGGGACACAGCGGGACACAGTGGGACACAGTGGGGACAAAGCGTGAGACACAGCTGTGGACAGAGCGGGAGACAGCGGGGGACAGAGCGAGGACACAGCGGGACAAAGCAGTGACAAAGCGGGGGACACAGCGGGGGACACAGCGGGACACAGCGGGGGACACAGGGGGGACACAGCGGGACACAGTGGGGGACACAGCGAGGACACATTGATACACAACAGGGACCCAGCGGGACTCAGCGGGGGACACAGCAGTACACAGCGGGACTCAGCGGGACACAGCAGGGGAAACAGAGGGGTACATAGCGGGACACAGCCGGGAACACAGCGAGGACACAGGGGGACACAGCGGCGACACAGCAGTAGACACAGCGGGACACAGCGGGGGACACAGCGGGACACAGCGGGACACAGCGGGGGACACAGGGGGGACACAGCGGGACACAGTGGGGGACACAGCGAGGACACATTGGTAAACAGCAGGGACCCAGCGGGACTCAGCGGGGGACACAGCAGTTCACAGCGGGACACAGCGGGACACAGCAGGGGAAACAGAGGGGTACACAGCGGGACACAGCCGGAAACACAGCGAGGACACAGCGGGACACAGAAGGGACACAGCAGTAGACACAGCGGGACACAGCGGGGGACACAGGGGGGACACAGCGGGACACAGTGGGGGACACAGCGAGGACACATTGGTACACAGCAGGGACCCAGCGGGAATCAGCGAGGGACACAGCAGTTCACAGCGGGACACAGCGGGACACAGCAGGGGAAACAGAGGGGTACACAGCGGGACACAGCCGGGAACACAGCGAGGACACAGCGGGACACAGCGGGGACACAGCAGTAGACACAGGGGGACACAGCGGGGGACACAGCGGGACACAGCGGGACACAGCGGGACACAGCGGGGGACACAGGAGGGACACAGCGGGACACAGTGGGGGACACAGCGAGGACACATTGGTACACATCAGGGACCCAGCGGGACTCAGAGGGGGACACAGCAGTACACAGCGGGACGCAGCGGGACACAGCAGGGGAAACAGAAGGGTACACAGCGGGACACAGCTGGGAACACAGCGAGGACACAGCGGGACACAGCGGGGACACAGGGGGGAACAGCGGGGACACAGCGGGACACAGCGGGGGACAAAGCAGTACACAGCGGGACACAGCGGGACACAGCTGGACACAGCGGGGGAAACAGCGGGGGACAAAGCGGGACACAGCGGGACACAACGGGGGACCCAGCGGGGAACAGCGGAACACAGCGGCACACAGGGGAGACCCAGCGAAGACACATTGGGACACAGCGGGGACACAGCAGGGACACAGTGCGACTCAGCGGGGGACACAGCAGTACACAGCGCAACACAGCGGGACACAGCGGGACACAGCGGGGACACAGCGGGGACTCAGCGGGGGACAGAGCGGGGGACAAAGCGGGACACCACGGAACATAGCGGGACACAGCCGTAAACAGCGGTGACCTTGCGGGGACACAGCGGGACACAGCAGGGGACACAGCGGGACAGAGCGGATGACACAGCAGGACACAGTGGGGGACAGAGCGTGGGACACAGCGAGACACAGCAGGGACAAAGCTGGACAAAGCGGGGTATACAGAGGTACACAGCGGGGGACACAGCGGGACACAGCGGGGGACACAGCAATAACACAGCGGGACACAGCGAGGGACACAGAGGGACGCAGCGGGGGACACAGTGGGACACAGCGCGGGAAACAGCGGGGGACACAGCGGACATGA
>NW_012311577.1:0-2322 GCF_000151885.1 Dipodomys ordii | reverse complement strand
AGCGGGACACAGCAGGGACACAGTCAGGACATCAGCGGGGACACAGCGGGTACACAGCGGGTGACACTGCTAGGACACAGCGAGGGAAAAAGCGGGACACAGCAGGGACACAGGAGTGGACACAGCGGGACATAGTGGGGGACACAGCGGGACACAGCGGGGGACACAGCGGGGGACACATCGGGACACAGTGGGACACAGCGGGGGACACAGTGGGGACAAAGGGGGACACAGCGGGGACACAGCCGGACTCTACGGGGGACATAGTAGTATACAGCAGGACACAGCAGGGAAAACAGCAGGGACACAGTGGGGGACACAGCGGGACACAGCGGGTCACAGCGGGGGACACAACGGGACACAGCAGGGGACACAGAGTGGTACACAGCGGGACAAAATTGGACACAGCGTCAATACAGCGGGGACACAGCGGGACACAGCGTGGTACACAGCTGGGGACACAACAGGACACAGCAGGGGTCACAGAGAGGACACAGCGGAACACAGCGTGGGACACAGCGAGGACACAGCGGGACACAGCGGGACACAGTGGTGACACAGCAGGGACACAGCAGGGACACAGCGGGGGACACAGCGGGACACAATGGGACACAGCGGGGGACACAGCAGGACGCAGCAGGGGACAGCGCGGGGTACACAGAGGGTCACAATGGGACACAGCGTCGATACAGCGGGGACACAGCGTTACACAGCGGGGTACACAGCTGGGGAAACAAAGGGACACAATGGGGAAAACAACGGGTCACAGCGGGACACAGTGGGACACAGCGGGGCAAAGCGTGAGACACAGCGGGGAACAGAGAGGGAGACAGCGAGGGACACAGCGAGGACACAGCAGGAAACAGCGGGGACACAGCGGGGACTCAGCGGGGACACAGCAAGGGACAAAGCGGGACACCACGGAACACAGCGGGACACAGCGTGAAACAGCAGTGACCCTGCGGGGACACAGCGGGACACAGCGGGGGACACAGCGGGACACAGCGGGACACAGCAGGGGACACAGCGAGGACACAGCGGGGGACACAGCGGGGGACACTGCGAGACACAGCGCGGAACATAGAGAGGACACAGCGGGACCCAGCGGGACACAGCGTCGATACAGCGGGGACACAGCGTTACACAGCGGGGTACACAGCTGTGGACACAACGGGACACAGTGGAGGCACAGCGGGACACAGCAGAACACAGTGGGACACAGCGGGGACAAAGCGTGAGACACAGCGGGGACAGAGCAGGAGACAGCGGGGGACACAGCGAAGACACAGCAGGACACAGCGGGGGACACAGCGGGACACAGCGGTGGACACAGCGGGACAGAGCGGTGGACACAGTGGGACACAGCGGTGGACACAGCAGGACACAGCGGTGGACACAGCGAGGACACAGCAGAACCCAGCGGGACATAGGGTCGATATAGCTGGGACAGAGTGGGCCACAGCGGGGTACACAGTTGGGGACACAACGGGGCACATCGGAGGACACAGCAAGGACTCAGCGGAACACAGCGTGGGACACAGTGAGGACACAGGGGGACACAGCGGGGACACAGCGGGGACTCAGCGGGGGACACCGCGGGGGACAAAGCGGGACACCACGGGACAGAGCGGGACACAGCGGGGACAAGGGGGAGACAGAGCGGGACACAGCGAAGACACAGCGGGACACAGCGGGGGACAGGGCAGGACACAGCGGCGGACACAGCAGGACAAAGCAGGGTACAGAGCAGGGGACACATCGGGATACAGAGGGACACAGCGGGGGACCCAGCGGGAAACAGCGGGGGGCCCAGCGAGGACACAGCGGGACACAGCGGGGGACAAAGACAGGAAAACAGCGGGGGACACACCGGGGGACACAGCAGGACACAGCAGGGAACACAGCGAGGACACAGCGGGACCCAGCGCGACCCAGCGTCGATACAGCGGGGATACAGCGTTACACAGTGTGGTACAAATCTGTGGACACAAGGGGACACAGTGGGGGCACAGCGGGACAGAGCGGGACACAGTGGGACACAGCGAGGACAAATCGTGAGACACAGCGGGGGACAGAGCGGGAGACAGCGGGGGACACAGCGAGGACACAGCAGAACACAGCGGGACAGAGCAGGGACAGAGCGGGACACAGTGGGACCCAGCGGGACACAGCAGGGGACAAAGCGGGACACAGCGGGGCACCCAGCGAGGACACAGTGGGACACAGCGGGGGACACAGTGGGGGACACAGTGGGGAACACAGCGAGGACACAGCGGGACCCAGCGGGACACAGCGTCGATACAGCGGGGACACAGCGTTACA
>NW_012311576.1:0-2322 GCF_000151885.1 Dipodomys ordii | reverse complement strand
ACAGCGGGGGACACTGCGGGGGACACTGCGGGACACAGTGGGGAACACATTCGAGGACACAGCGGGACCCAGCGGGACACAGCGTCGATACAGCGGGGATACAGCGTTACACAGCGTGGTACACATCTGTGGACACAACGGGACACAGTGGGGGCACAGCAGGACACAGTGGGACACAGCGAGGACAAATCGTGAGACTTAGCGGGGGACAGAGCGGGAGACAGCGGGGGACACAGCGAGGACACAGCAGGACACAGCGGGACACAGCAGGGACAGAGCGGGACACAGCGGGACACAGCGAGGGACACAGCGGGACACAGTGGGGGACCCAGCGAGGACACAGCGGGACACAGCGGGGAACACAGCGGGATACAGCGTCGATACTGCGGGGACACAGCGTTACACAGCGTGGTACACAGCTGTGTACACAACGGGACACAGTGGGGGCACAGCGGGACACAGCGGAACACAGTGGGACACAGCGGGGACAAAGCGTGAGACACAGCGGGGGACAGAGCGGGAGACTGCGGGGGAACAGCGAGGACACAGCGGGACACAGTGGGGGAAACAGAGGGACACAGTGGTGGACACAGGGGGAGAGAGCGGGGGACACAGCGGGACACATCGGTGGAAACAGCGGGACACAGCGGTGGACCCAGCGAGGACCCAGCGGGACCCAGCGGGACACAGCGTCGATACAGCTGGGATACAGCCTTACACAGCGTGGTACACATCTGTGGACAAAACGGGACACAGTGGGGGCACAGCGGGACACAGCGGGACACAGTGGGACACAGCGAGGACAAATCGTGAGAAGAAGCGGGGGACAGAGCAGGAGACAGCGGGGGAGACAGCGAGGACACAGCAGGACACAGCAGGACACCGCAGGGAAAGAGCGGGACACAGCGGGACACAGCGGGACACAGCGGGGGACAAAGCGGGACACAGCGGAGGACCCAGCGAGGACACAGCGGGACACAGCGGGGGACACAGCGAGGACACAGCGGGGGACACAGCGGGGGAAACTCCGGGACACAGCGGGGAACACAGCAAGGACACAGCGGGACCCAGCAGGATATAGCATTGATACAGCGGGGATACAGCGTTACACAGCGTGGTTCACATCTGTGTACACAACGGGATACAGTGGGGGCACAGCGGGACACAGCGGAACACAGTGGGACACAGCGGGGACAAAGCGTGAGACACAGCAGGGGACAGAGCGGAAGACATCGGGGGACACAGCGAGGACACAAGAGACACAGCGGGGGAAACAGCGGGACACAGCGGTGGACACAGGGGGAGAGAGCGGGGGACACAGCGGGACATAGCGGTGGAAACAGCGGGACACAGCGTCGATACAGCGGGGATACAGCCTTACACAGCGTGGTACACATCTGTGGACACAACGGGACACAGTGTGGGCACAGCGGGACACAGCGGGACACAGTGGGACACAGCGAGGACAAATCGTGAGACGAAGCGGGGGACAAAGCGGGAGACAGCAGGGGACACAGCGAGGACACAGCAGGACACAGCGGGACACAGCAGGGACAGAGTGAGGACACAGCGGGACCCAGCGTCGATACAGCGGGGATACAGCGTTACACAGTGTGGTCCAAATCTGTGGACAAAAGGGGACACAGTGGGGGCACAGCGGGACAGAGCGGGACACAGTGGGACACAGCGAGGACAAATCGTGAGACACAGCGGGGGACAGAGCCGGAGACAGCGGGGGACACAGCGAGGACACAGCAGGACACAGCGGGGACAGCAGGGACAGAGCGGGACACAGTGGGACCCAGCGGGACACAGCAGGGGACAAAGCGGGACACAGCGGGGGACCCAGCGAGGACACAGCGGGACACAGCGGGGACACAGCGAGGACACAGCTGGGGACACAGCGGGGGACACAGCGGGGGACACTGCGGGACACAGCGGGGAACACAGCAAGGACACAGCGGGACCCAGCGGGACACAGCGTCGATACAGCGGGGACACAGCGTTACACAGCGTGGTACACAGCTGTGGACACAACGGGACACAGTGGGGGCACAGCGGGAAACAGCGGAACACAGTGGGACACAGCTGGGACAAAGCGTGAGACACAGCGGGGGACAGAGCGAGAGACAGCGGGGGACACAGCGAGGACACAGTGGGACATAGCAGGACACAGCGTCGATACAGCGGGGACACAGTGGGCCACAGCGGGGTACACAGCTGGGGACACAACGGGGCACATCGGGGGACACAGCAAGGACTCAGCGGAACACAGCGTGGGACACAGTGAGGACACAGGGGGACACAGCGGACACAGAGTGA
>NW_012311575.1:0-2322 GCF_000151885.1 Dipodomys ordii | reverse complement strand
CAATTTCCTGCTTCTCCTTCTGCTGCTCTTTCTGTTTCTCCTGTTGCTTTTCCTTCTACTGCTCCTTCTTCTGCTTCTCTTTCTGCTTCTACTCCTGTTTCTCCTTCTCCTTCTCCTTCTAGTTCTTCTGCTTTTCCTTCTGCTTCTCCTTCTGCTTCTGAATCTGATGCTTCTTCTGCTACTGCCTCTGCTTCTTCTGTTTCTTCTGCTTCTCCTTCTGCTTTTGCTTCTCTTTCTGCTTCTGCTTCTCCTTCTGCTTCTCCAGATTCTGCTTCTTCTGCTTCTCCTGCTTCTCCTTCTGCTTCTGCTTCTTATGCTTCTCCTGCTTCTCCTTCTGCATCTTCTTCTGCTTCTGTTTCTCCTTCTCCTTCTTCTGCTTCTCCTTCTGATTCTCCTTCTGCTTCTTCTGCTTCTGCTTTACCTGCTTCTCTTTCTGCTTCTCCTTCTACTTCTCCTTCTGTTTCTCCTTCTCCTTCTTGTTCTTCTGCTTTTCCTTCTGCTTCTGCAACACCTGCTACTGCTTCTACTTCTTCTGTTTCTTCTGCTTCTCCTTCTGCTTTTGATTCTCTTTCTGCTTCTGCTTCTCCTTCTGCTTCTCATTCTGCTTCTAAAGATTCTGCTTCTTCTGCTTCTCCTGCTTCTCCTTCTGCTTCAGGTTCTTCTTCTGCGTCTTCGCATTCTTATGCTTCTGCTTCTCCTGCTTCTGCTTCTTCTGCTTTCCCTCCTTCTCTTTCTGCATCTCCTTCTGTTTCTGCTTCTCCTTCTGCTTCTGCTTCTTGTCCTTCTCCTGTTTCTTCTGCTTCTGCTTCTCCTGTTTCTGCATCTCCTGCTTCTCCTTCTGCTTCTCTTTCTGCTTCTCCTGCTGCTTTTCCTTCTCCTGCTCCTTCTTCTGCTTCTCTTTCTGCTTCTCATTCTGTTTCTCCTTCTCCTTCTCGTTCTTCTGCTTTTCCTTCTGCTTCTCCTTCTGCTTCTACATCTTCTGCTACTGCCTCTGCTTCTTCCGTTTCTTCTGCTTCTCCTTATGCTTCTCCTTCTGCTTTTGCCTCGCTTTCTGCTTCTGCTTCTCCTTCTGCTTCTCCAAATTCTGCTTCTTCTGCTTCTCCTGTATCTCCTTATGCTCTTCTCCTTCTGCTTCAGGTTCTTCTTCTGCTTCTTCAGCTTCTTCTGCTTCTGCTTCTCCTGCTGCTGCTTCTTCTGCTGCTCCTGCTTCTATTTCTGCTTTTCCTTCTGTTTCTGCTTCTCCTTCTGCTTCTGCTTCTTCTCCTTCTTATGTTTCTTCTGCTTATGCTTCTCCTGCTTCTGCTTCTCCTGCTTCTCGTTGTGCTTCTCTTTCTGCTTCTCTTTCTGCTTCTCCTTCTCCTTCTTCAGCTTCTCCTTCTGCTTCTCCTTCTCCTTCTGCTTCAATTTCTCCTTCTGCTTCTCATTCTGCTTCTGCGTCTTCTGTTTCTTCTGCTTCTCTTGCTTCTGCTTCTCCTGCTTCTCCTACTTCTCGTGCTGCTTCTCCTTCTGCGTCTCTTTCTGCTTCTGCTTATCCTTTTGCTTCTCCTACTCCTAATCCTTCTCTTTCGCCTTCTCCATCTTGTTCTTCTGCTTGTCCTGGTACTTCTGCTTCTACTTATTCTACTATTTCTGTTTCTTCTGCTTCTGCTTCAGATTGTGCTTCTTCTGTTTCTCCTTCTGCTTCAGATTCTGCTTCTGCTTCTTCGGCTTCTCCTGTTTCGTCTGATTCTGCTTCTCCTGCTTCTTCTGGCTCTCCTGCTTCTCTTTCTGCTTCTCCTTCTGCTTCTGCTTCTCCTTCTGCTTCTGCTTCTGCTCTTCTCCTTCTTCTGTTTCTTTTGCTTCTGTTTCTTCTTCTTCTTCTGTTTCTTCTGATTCTACTTCTGCTTCTCCTGCTTCTCCTTCTCTTTCTGCTTCTTCTGATTCTCCTGCTTCTCCTTCTTGTTCTCCTTCTGTTTCTGCTTCTCTTTCTGCTTCTGCTTCTCCTTCTGCTGCTCCTTCTCCTTCTCCTTCTTCTGCTTCTTTCACTGCTTCTGCTTCTGCTTCTTTTGCTTATTCTTTTTCTTCTGCTTCTGCTTCTCCTGCTTCTGCTTCTTCTGCTTCTACTGCTTCTCCTTATACTTCTCCTTATGCTTCTCCTTATGCTTCTCCTTATGCTTCTTCTTCTTCTTCGTCTTCTTCTCTTTCTTCTGCTTCTGCTTTTCCTGCTTCTTCTGCTTCTACTGCTTCTCTTTCTGCTTCTCATTCTGCTTCTGCTTCTCTTTCTGCTTCTCCTATTGCTTCTGCGGCTCTTCCTTCTCCTTCTCCTTCTTCTACTTCTCCTTC
>NW_012311574.1:0-2322 GCF_000151885.1 Dipodomys ordii | reverse complement strand
ACAGCGGGACCCAGCGGGACACAGCGTCGATACAGCGGGGACAGAGTGGGCCACAGCGGGGTACACAGCTGGGGACACAACGGGGCACATCGGGGGACACAGCAAGGACTCAGCGGAACACAGCGTGGGACACAGTAAGGACACAGGGGGACACAGCGGGACACAGCTGGACACAGCAGGAACACAGCAGTAGACACAGCGGGAAACAGCAGGGGACACAGCGGGACACAGCGGGGGACACTGGGAGGACAGAGCGCGACACAGCGGGGACACAGCGGGGACTCAGCAGGGTCACAGTGGGGGACAAAGCGGGACACCACGGGACACAGCGGGAAACAGCGGTGAACCTGCGGGGACACAGCGGGACACAGCGGGGGACACAGCGAGGACACAGAGGGACACAGCAGGGGACACTGCGAGGACACAGCGGGGGACAAAGCGAGGACACAGTGGGACCCAGAGGGACACAGCGTCGATACAGCCGGGACACAGCGTTACACAGCGGGGTACACAGGTGTGGACACAACGGGACACAGTGGGAGCACAGCAGGACACAGGAGAACACAGTGGGACACAGTGGGGACAAAGCGTGAGACACAGCGTGGGACAGAGCGGGAGACAGCGGGGGACACAGCGAGGACACACCGGGACACAGCGGGGGACACAGCGGGACACAGCGGTGGACACAGCGAGACAGAGCGGGGGACACAGCGGGACACAGCGGTGGACACAGCGGGACACAGCGGTGGACACAGCGCGGACACAGCAGAACCCAGTGGGACACAGGGTCGATACAGAGGGGACAGAGTGGGCCACAGCGGGGTACACAGTTCGGGACACAACGGGGCACATCGGAGGACACAGCAAGACTCAGCGGAACACAGCGTGGGACACAGTGAGGACACAGGGGGACACAGCGGGACACAGCGGGACAGAGCAGGAACACAGCAGTAGACACAGCGGGACACAGCCGGGGACACATTGGGACACAGCGGGGACACAGCGGGGACACAGCGGTACTCAGCGGGGGACACAGCAGTACACAGCGGGACACAGCGAGGACACAGCGGGGACTCAGCGGGGGACACAGCAGGGGACAAAGCGGGACACCACGGGACAGAGTGGGACACAGCGGGGAAAAGGGGGAGACAGAGCAGGACACAGCGAAGACACACCGGGACACAGCGGGGGACACAGCAGGACACAGCGGCGGACACAGCGGGACAAAGCAGGGTACAGAGCAGGGGACACATCGGGATACAGAGGGACACAGAGGGGGACCCAGCGGGAAACAGCGTGGTGCCCAGCGAGGACACAGCGGGACACAGCGGGGGACACAGACAGGAATACAGCGGGGGACACACCAGGGGACACAGCGGGACACAGCAGGGAACACAGCGAGGACCCAGCGGGACCCAGCAGGACCCAGCGTCGATACAGCGGGGATACAGCGTTACACAGTGTGGTACAAATCTGTGGACACAAGGGGACACAGTGGGGGCACAGCGGGACAGAGCGGGACACAGTGGGACACAACGAGGACAAATCGTGAGACACAGCGGGGGACAGAGCGGGAGACAGCGGGGGACACAGCGAGGACACAGCAGGACACAGCGGGACACAGCAGGGACAGAGCGGGACACAGTGGGACCCAGCGGGACACAGTAGGGGACAAAGCGGGACACAGCGGGGGACCCAGCGAGGACACAGTGGGACACAGTGGGGGACACAGCGAGGACACAGCGGGGGACACAGCGGGGGACACTGTGGGACACAGCGGGGAACACAGCAAGGACACAGCGCGACCCAGCGTCGATACAGCGGGGACACAGCGTTACACAGCGTGGTACACAGGTGTGGACACAACGGGACACAGTGGGGGCACAGCGGGAAACAGCGGAACACAGTGGGACACAGCTGGGACAAAGCGTGAGACACAGCGGGGGACAGAGCGGGAGACAGTGGGGGACACAGCGAGGACACAGTGGGACACAGCGGGACACAGCGTCGATACAGCGGGGACACAGTGGGCCACAGAGGGGTACACAGCTGCGGACACAACGGGGCACATCGGGGGACACAGCAAGGACTCAGCGGAACACAGCGTGGGACACAGTGAGGACACGGGGGACACAGCGGGACACAGAGGGACACAGCAGGAACAAAGCAGTAGACACAGCGGGACACAGCAGGGGACACAGCGGGACACAGCGGGGGACACGGGGAGGACAGAGCGGGACAAGGCGGGGACACAGCGGGAACTCAGCGGGGGACACATCAGGGGACAAAACGGGACACCACGGGACACAGCGAGACACAGCG
>NW_012311573.1:0-2322 GCF_000151885.1 Dipodomys ordii | reverse complement strand
AGAGAAGAGAGAAGAGAGAGAGAGAGAGAAGAAGAGAAGCATAAGGAGAAGCATAAGGAGAAGTATAAGGAGAAGCAATAGAAGCAGAAGAAGCAGAAGCAGGAGAAGCAGAAGCAGAAGAAAAAGAATAAGCAAAAGAAGCAGAAGCAGAAGCAGTGGGAGAAGCAGAAGAAGGAGAAGGAGCAGCAGAAGGAGAAGCAGAAGCAGAAAGAGAAGCAGAAACAGAAGGAGAACAAGAAGGAGAAGCAGGAGAATCAGAAGAAGCAGAAAGAGAAGGAGAAGAAGGAGAAGCAGAAGTAGAATCAGAAGAAACGGAAGAAGAAGAAGCAGAAGAAACAGAAGCAAAAGAAACAGAAGAAGGAGAAGAGCAGAAACAGAAGCAGAAGGAAAAGCAGAAGCAGAAGGAGAAGCAGAAAGAGAAGCAGGAGAAGCAGAAGAAGCAGGAGAAGCAGAAGCAGAAGAAACAGGAGAAGCCGAAGAAGCAGAAGCAGAATCTGAAGCAGAAGGAGAAACAGAAGAAGCACAATCTGAAGCAGAAGCAGAAGAAACAGAAATAGTAGAATAAGCAGAAGCAGAAGCACCAGGACAAGCAGAAGAACAAGAAGGAGAAGGCGAAAGAGAAGGATTAGGAGTAGGAGAAGTAAAAGGATAAGCAGAAGCAGAAAGAGACGCAGAAGGAAAAGCAGCACGAAAAGTAGGAGAAGCAGGAGAAGCAGAAGCAAGAGAAGCAGAAGAAACAGAAGACGCAGAAGCAGAATGAGAAGCAGAAGGAGAAATTGAAGCAGAAGGAGAAGCAGAAGAAGGAGAAGGAGAAGTAGAAGCAGAAAGAGAAGCAGAACGAGAAGTAGGAGAAGCAGAAGCAGGAGAAGCAGAAACAGAAGAAACAGAAGAAGGAGAAGAAGCAGAAGGAGAAGCAGAAACAGAAGGAAAAGCAGAAAGAGAAGCAGAAGAAGCAGCAGCAGGAGAAGCAGAAGCAGAAGAAGCCGAAGAAGCAGAAGCAGAACCTGAAGCAGAAGGAGAAGCAGGAGAAGCAGAATCTGGAGAAGCAGGAGAAGCAGAAGCAGAAAGAGAAGTAAAAGCAGAAGGAGAAGCAGAAGAAACAGAAGAAGCAGAGGCAGTAGCAGAAGAAGCAGAAGATGCAGAAGCAGAAGGAGAAGCAGAAGGAAAAGCAGAAGAACAAGAAGGTGAAGGAGAAGGAGAAACAGAAGGAGAAGCAGAAAGAGAAACAGAAGAAGGAGCAGGAGAAGGAAAAGCAGCAGGAGAAGCAGAAAGAGCAGCAGAAGGAGGAGCAGGAGATCCAGAAACAGGAGAAGCATAAACAGAACAAACAGGAGAAGGACAAGAAGCAGAAGCAGAAGGAGAAGCAGATACAGAAGGAGAAGCAGAAAGAGAAGGAGGGGAAGCAGAAGAAGCTGAAGCAGGAGAAGCAGAAGCATAAGAATCCGAAGAAGCAGAAGGAGAACCTGAAGCAGAAGGAGAAGCAGGAGAAGCAGAAGAAGCAGAATCTGGAGAAGCAGAAGGAGAAGCAGAAGCAGAAAGAGAATCAAAAGCAGAAGGAGAAGCAGAAGAAACAGAAGAAGTAGAAGCAGTAGCAGTTGTAGCAGAAGCAGAAGGAAGCGCAGAAGAACAAGAAGCAGAAGAAGAAACAGAAGGAGAAGCAGAAGAAGATGCAGAAGGAGAAGCAGAAGAAGCAGAAGCAGAAGGAGAAGAAGGAAAAGCATAAGAAGCAGAAGCAAAAGGAGAAGCAAAAGAAGGAGAAGGAGAAGCAGAGGCAGAAGAAGAAGCATAAGGACAAGCACAAGCAGAAGGAGATGCAGAAGGAGAAGCAGGAGAAACAGAAGAAGCAGAAAATGAAGGAGAAGCAGAAGTAGGAGAAGGAGAAGGAGGAGAAGCAGAAGCAGAAGGAGAAGCAGAAGCGGAATGAGAAGTAGAAAGAGAAGCAGGAGAAGCACAAGAAGCAGAAGCAGGAGAAGCCGAAAGAGAAGAAGCAGAAGAAGCAGAATCAGAAGCGGAAGTAGAAGCAGAAGCAGAAGGAGAAGCAGCAGAAGAAGTAGAACCAGAAATTCAGGCAGGAGAAACAGAAGAAGCAGAAGCAGAAGCAGAAGGAGAAGCAAAAAGAGAAGCAGTAGGAGAAGTAGAAGAAGCAGCAGAAGGAGAAGCAGCAGAAGAAGCAGAAAAACAAGCAGGAGAAGCAGAAGCAGAAAGAGAAGTAGAAGCAGAAGAAACAGAAGCAGAAGAAGAAGCAGTAGAAGCACAAGAAGCAGAAGCAGGAGAAGCAGAAGCAGAAGATAAAGAAGAAGCATAAGAAGCAGAAGCAGAGGG
>NW_012311572.1:0-2322 GCF_000151885.1 Dipodomys ordii | reverse complement strand
ATTACACACACACACACACACACACACACACACACACACGCCACGTACATAGATAAAGCCAAAAGTGGAGCTCTGGTTCAAGTGATAGACTGCTAGACTTGAGCCAAAAAAGCTGAGTGGCTGAGTGACAGTGCCTTGATTTCAAGTCCCAGGATTGCCCACCTCCCCATAAAAAGGAGAAAAAGGAGAGGGGGAGGAAACACAAAGAAAGAAAGAAAGAAAGAAAGAAAGAAAGAAAGAAAGAAAGAAAGAAAGAAAGAAAGAAAGAAAGAAAGAAAGAAAGAAAGAAAGAAAGGAAGGAAGGAAGGAAGGAAGGAAGGCAGGAAGGAAGGAAGGAAGACAGGAAGGAAGGAAGGAAGGAAGGAAGGAAGGAAGGAAGGAAGGAAGGAAGGAAGGAAACAAGCATTAATGATCTGTTTTCCTTATCTGTAAAGAAATACCCCCAAACATCTAGAATTGAGATTGGAGCAAAGATTAAACAACTATCTGTGCATAATTCAGTGGCCACATCCCCCCCCCCCACTTTAACCCTGAAAACACCAATGAAGTCAGGAGCTGTGTGGTTCTCTCTGTCTGTCTGTCTGTGTCTGCCTTCTTTTTTTTTTTTTTTTTTGGTCAGGTTGTCTGGTTGCCTGGTTGCCTGCTTGCTTACTCCATAAAACTCCACCCGAGTGACTCCTCCAGAAATTCTTATTCAATGATCGAAATCAAGGGTCTAAGGGAAGAGTCCCTACATAGAAGGGTAAAAAGTCACTAACCCTCACCTGTGTTTGGTGACAAGAAGAACTCCATACCAATCGTCTACCTTAATACATGAGGGCAGGGCAGGGAAGGAATAAGTTTATTCAGGTGATCTAGTCAGTCACACTAATGGGTCTCTAGGGCTTCCCCTCCCTGTGTCCCTCAGTCTGTCTGTCTGTCTCGCGTGCTCGTGTGTGCGTGTGTGTGTGTGTGTGTGTGTGTGTGTGTGTGTGTCCGTCCGTCTGTTTGTTGATTCAGAGGAATCTAGTTGGACTTGTGGATCTCTCTTTCCCCCTCCATCTCTTTCCTTGTGTGTGTGTCTTTCTGTCGGTCTCTGGGTCTCTGTCTCTGTCTGTGTGTCTGTCTCTCTTTGTGTCTGTCTCTGTCTGTCTCTCCTCTCTGTCTCTCTGTCCTCTCCCATCAGCCCCCCCCCTTGCTTTTCATTGTGGACTCCAGGAAGAAATGTATTTCATTCCCAGCAGGGCTCTGCTTACTCTGCCTGCCAGCCTGGAACCCACCGGCCAGCGGCAACTTCTTCCTTGGTGTCCCAGAAGGAAGGAGGGAGCAGGAACCGGTGTCCCAAAAGAGACTCTTATCTCCAATGAATCGCACACCCTGCTTGCTGGGCCGCCCGCCCGCCTGCCTTGTCAACCCACACAGAACATGAAAGCCCACATGAGCTCAAGAACATGCAAAGACTCAGTGTAGAGGCTTCTCATTTTGAACGTGGACACTTGGTCTGTAAACAAGATGGATGCCGCCGCTGCCGCTGCTGCCATTTAGGCCCGAATTTGTAGGGAAGCTCTCTACCACCCAGACACATTGAGACACACTGAGACATTGAGAATGTCTCAAGGAGGATGGCTGGTGGATGGATGGCTACTTTTACTCAATCTCTATTTCTTCTTCTTCTTTTGCCAGCCCCTAGACTGGCAAAACACGTGGGGGAGGGCTGGGAAGGTGTAGAGCACAGAGAGAGACAGCACCTAGCCCCAGAGTTCAAGCCTCACACCCGACAGACACACACACACACAAACTTGAAAATAGCTGGGCGCTGGTGGCTCGCGCGCCTGTAATCCTAGCTACTCCGGAAGCTGAGATCTGAGGATCTCGGTCCAAAGCCAGCCTAGGCACAGAAGACCGTGAGAGTCTTATCTCCAATAAGCCACTCAGAAAACCGGAAGTGGTACTGTGGCTCAAGTAGTAGAGCCCTAGTCTTGAGCTGAAGAGTTGGGGGACAGTGTCCAGGGCCAGCCAGGGTTCAAGCCCCGCGTCCCGGGAAAAACCAAAACGAAAAAACCAAAACCAAAACCAAAAACCAAAACACCAAAAAAATCATGAAAATAATAAGGTAATGTGTGTGTGTGTGTGTGTGTGTGTGTGTGTGTGTATCACACTATATATATAAATATATATGTCTGCACATAAATATATGTGTGCCTGAAAATATGGGCGCGTGTATAAAAAGTCCCAATAGAGGTGTATTAAAAGGATATTAGTCTGAGTTCTAGAGGACTCTGAATATTTAGAACTGCACACCGGCAAAAATGAATAAATACCAAAAACATTTTCTATGATTTC
>NW_012311571.1:0-2322 GCF_000151885.1 Dipodomys ordii | reverse complement strand
TTTCTGCTTCTCCCTCTGATTCTGCTTCTTATGCTTATTCTTTTTCTTCTGCTTCTGCTTCTCCTGCTTCTGCTTCTTCTGCTTCTCCTTATGCTTCTCCTTATGCTTCTGCTTATACTTCTCCTTCTTCTTCTTCTTCTTCTTCTTCTTCTTCTTCTTCTTCTTCTTCTTCTTCTTCTTCTTCTTCTTCTTCTTCTTCTTCTTCTTCTTCTTCTTCTTCTCTTTCTTCTGCTTCTGCTTTTCCTGCTTCTTCTGCTTCTACTGCTTCTCTTTCTGCTTCTCATTCTGCTTCTGCTTCTCCTTCTGCTTCTCCTATTGCTTCTGCTGCTCTTCCTTCTCCTTCTCCTACTTCTGCTTCTCCTTCTGCTTCCCCTTATATTTCTCTTTCTCCTTCCCGTTCTTCTGCTTCTACTTCTGCTTTTGCTTCTGCTACTTATGCTTCTTCTGTTTCTTTTGCTTCTGCTTCAGTTGCTTCTGCTTCTTAGCTTCTCCTGCTTCTCCTGCTTCTGTTTCTGCTTCTTCTCCTTCCCTTTCGGGTTCTCCTGCTTCTGCTTCTTGTGCTTCTCCTGCTTCTCTTTCTGCTACTCATTCTGCTTCTGCTTCTCCTTCTGCTTCTGCTTCTCCTCCTTCTCCTTCTCCTACTTCTGCTTCTCCTTCAGCTTCTGCTTCTTCTGCTTCTCCTGCTTCTCCTTCTGCATCTCCTTCTGCTTGTGCTTGTACTTATGCTTCTTCTTCTGCTTCTCCTGCTTCTTTTGGTTCACCTTTTGCTTCTGCTTCTTCTGCTTTTCCTGCTTCTCCTTCGGCTTCTCCCTCTGCCTCTCCTTCTGCTTCTCCTTCTGTTTCTCCTTCTCCTTCTCGTTCTTCTGCTTTTCCTTCTGCTTCTACATCTTCTCCTTCTCCATCTGCTTCTGCTTCTTATGCTTGTTCTTATTCTTCTGCTTCTGCTTCTCCTGCTTCTGCTTCTTCTGCTTCTCCTGCTTCTCTTTCTGCTTATACTTCTGCTTCTCCTTCTGCTTCTTCCTCTTCTGCTTCTGCTTCTCCTTCTCCTTTTGCTCCTTCTTCTCCTTTTGCTCCTTCTTCTCCTTTTGCTTCTTCTTCTTCTTCTTCTTCGTCTTCTTCTTCTTCTTCTTCTTCTTCTTCTTCTTCTTCTTCTTCTTCTTCTTCTTCATCTTCTTCTTCTTCTTCTCCTTCTCCTTCTCCTTCTCCTTCTTCTTCTTCTTCTTCTTCTTCTTCTTCTTCTTCTTCTTCTTCTTCTTCTTCTTCTTCTTCTTCTTCTTCTTCTTCTTCTTGTTCTTGTTCTTCTTCTTCTTCTTCTTCTTCTTTTTCTTCTTCTTCTTCTTCGTCTTCTTCTTCTTCTTCTTCTTCTTCTCCTTCTTCTTCTTCTTCTTCTTCTTCTTCTTCTTCTTCTTCTTCTTCTTCTTCTTCTTCTTCTTTTTCTTCTTCTTCTTCTTCTCTTTCTTTTGCTTCTGCTTTTCCTGCTTCTTCTGCTTCTACTGCTTCTCTTTCTGCTTCTCATTCTGCTTCTGCTTCTCCTTCTGCTTCTCCTATTGCTTCTGCTTCTCTTCCTTCTCCTTCTCCTACTTCTGCTTCTCCTTCTGCTTCTGCTTCTCCTTCTGCTTCTCCTTATATTTCTCTTTCTCCTTCTCGTTCTTCTGCTTCTACTTCTGCTTTTGCTTCTGCTACTTATGCTTCTTCTGTTTCTTTTGCTTCTGCTTCAGTTGCTTCTGCTTCTTAGCTTCTCCTGCTTCTCCTGCTTCTGTTTCTTCTTCTTCTTCTTCTTCTCTTTCGGTTCTCCTGCTTCTGCTTCTTGTGCTTCTCCTGCTTCTCTTTCTGCTACTCATTCTGCTTCTGCTTCTCCTTCTGCTTCTGCTTCTCCTCCTTCTCCTTCTCCTTCTCCTACTTCTGCTTCTCCTTCAGCTTCTGCTTCTTCTGCTTCTCCTGCTTCTCCTTCTGCATCTCCTTCTGCTTGTTCTTATGCTTTTTCTTCTGCTTCTGCTTCTCCTGCTTCTTTTGGTTCACCTTTTGCTTCTGCTTCTTTTGGTTTTCCTGCTTCTCCTTCGGCTTCTCCCTCTGCCTCTCCTTCTGCTTCTCCTTCTGTTTCTACTTCTTCTTCTCGTTCTTCTGCTTCTCCTTCTGCATCTACACCTTCTCCTTCTCCCTCTGCTTCTGCTTCTCATGCTTCTTCTTTTTCTTCTGCTTCTGCTTCTCCTGCTTCTCTTTCTGCTTCTCCTGCTGCTTGTCCTTCTGCTCCTACTTCTCCTTCTTCAACTTCTCCTTCTGCTTCTACTTCAGCTTCTTCTTCTTTCTCCTTCTTCTTCTCCA
>NW_012311570.1:0-2322 GCF_000151885.1 Dipodomys ordii | reverse complement strand
GAAGAAGAAGAAGAAGATGAAGAAGAAGAAGAAGAAGAAGAAGAAGAAGAAGAAGAAGACGAAGACGAAGAAGAAGAAGAAGCATCAGCATAAGGAGAAGCATAAGGAGAAGCAGTAGAAGCAGAAGAAGCAGAAGCAGGAGAAGCAGAAGCAGAAGAAAAAGAATAAGCAAAAGAAGCAGAAGCAGAAGCAGTGGGAGAAGCAGAAGAAGGAAAAGGAGAAGGAGAAGCAGAAGGAGAAGCAGAAGCAGAAAGAGAATCAGAAACAGAAGGAGAACAAGAAGGAGAAGCAGGAGAAGCAGAAGAAGCAGAAGTAGAAGCAGAAAGAGGAGAAGAACGAGAAGCAGAAGTAGAATCAGAAGAAACAGAAAAAGAAGAAGCAGAAGAAACAGAAGCATAAGAAACAGAAGAAGGAGAAGAGCAGAAGCAGAAGCAGAAGGAGGAGCAGTAGCAGAAGGAGAAGCAAAAGAGAAGCAGGAGAAGCAGAAGAAGCAGGAGAAGCAGAAGCAGAAGAAACAGGAGAAGCCGAAGAAGCAGAAGCAGAATCTGAAGCAGGAGAAACAGAAGAAGCACAATCTGAAGCAGAAGCAGAACAAACAGAAATAGTAGAATAAGCAGAAGCAGAAGCAGCAGGAGAAGCAGAAGAAGAAGACGTCGAAGGCGAAAGAGAAGGATTAGGAGTAGGAGAAGAAAAAGGATAAGCAAAAGCAGAAAGAGACGCAGAAGGAGAAGCAGCAAGAGAAGTAGGAGAAGCTGGAGAAGCAGAAGCAGAAGAAACAGAAGACACAGAAGCAGATTGAGAAGCAGAAGTAGAAATTGAAGCGGAAGCAGAATCAGAAGGAGAAGAAGAAGCAGAAGGAGAAGCAGAAGAAGGAGAAAGAGAAGCAGAAAGAGAAGCAGAAAGGGAAGTAGAACGAGAAGCAGGAGAAGCAGAAGCAGGAGAAGCAGAAGCAGAAGAAACAGAAGAAGGAGAAGAAGCAGAAGCAGAAGGAGAAGCAGAAACAGAAGGAAAACAGAAAGAGAAGCAGGAGAAGCAGAAGAAGCAGGAAAACAGAAACAAAAGAAAGAGAAGAAGAAGGAGAAGAAGAAGAAGAAGAAGAAGAAGAAGAAGAAGAAGAAGAAGAAGAAGAAGAAGAAGAAGAAGCATAAGGAGAAGCATAAGGAGAAGCAGTAGAAGCAGAAGAAGCAGAACCAGGTGAAGCAGAAGAGGAGAAAAAGAATAAGCAAAAGAAGCAGAAACAGAAGCAGTGGGAGAGGCAGAAAAAGGAGAAGGAGAAGGAGCAGTAGAAGGAGAATCAGAAGCAGAAAGAGAAGCAGAAACAGAAGGAGAACAAGAAAGGGAAGCAGGAAAATCAGAAGAAGCAGAAGTAGAAGCAGAAAGAGAAGGAGAAGCAGAAGTAGAAACAGAAGAAGAAGAAGCAGAAGAATCAGAAGCAAAAGAAACAGAAGAAGGAGAAGAGCAGAAGCAGAAGGAGAAGCAGAAGCAGAAGGAGAAGGAGAAAGTTAAGCAGGAGAAGCAAAAGAAGCAGAAGCAGTGGGAGAAGGAGAAGAAGGAAAAGGAGAAGGAGCAGCAGAAGGAGAAGCAGAAGCAGAAAGAAAAGCAGAAAAAGAAGGAGAACAATAAGGAGAAGCAGGAGAATCAGAAGAAGTAGAAGTAGAAGCAGAAAGAGGAGAAGTAGAATCAGAAGAAACAGAAGAAGAAGAAGCAGAAGAAACAGAAGCATAAGAAACAGAAGAAAAAGAAGAGCAGAAGCAGAAGGAGAAGCAGAAGCAGAAGGAGAAGCAGAAGAAGGAGAAGGAGAAGGAGAAGCAGAACGAGAAGCAAGAGAAGCAGAAGCAGGAGAAGCAGAAACAGAAGAAACAGAAGAAGGAGAAGAATCAGAAGCAGAAGAAGCAGAATCTTGAGAAGCAGAAGGAGAAGCAGAAGGAGAAGCAGAAGCAGAAAGACAATCAAAAGCAGAAGGAGAAGCAGAAGAAACAGAAGAAGTAGAAGCAGTAGCAGTTGTAGCATAAGCAGAACGAGAAGCAGAAGGAAAAGCAGAAGAACAAGAAGGAGAAGGAGAAACAGAAGGAGAAGCAGAAGGAGAACCAGAAAGAGAAGCAGGTAAAGCAGAAGAAGAAGAAGCAGAAGGAGAATCAGAAGGAGAAGCAGAAGAAGGAGAAGGAGAAGCAGAAGCAGAAGAAGATGCAGAAGGAGAAGCAGGAGAAGCAGAAGCAGAAGGAGAAGCAGTAAAAGCAGAAGAAGCAGAAGCAAAAGGAGAAGTAAAAGAAGGAGAAGGAGAAGTAGAGGCAGAAGAAGGAGCATAAGGAGAAGGAGAAGCAG
>NW_012311569.1:0-2322 GCF_000151885.1 Dipodomys ordii | reverse complement strand
TCAGGAGAGGAGAAGGAAGAGCCGCAGAAGCAATAGAAGAAGCTGAAGGAGTAGCAGAAGCAGAATGAGAAGCAGAAAGAGAAGCAGTAGAATCAGAAGAAGCAGGAAAAGAAGAAGCAGAAGAAACAGAAGAAGAAGAAGAAGAAGAAGAAGAAGAAGAAGAAGAAGAAGAAGAAGAAGAAGAAGGAGAAGCATAAGGAGAAGAAGCAGAAGAAGAAGCAGAAGCAGGAGAAGCAGAAGCAGGAGAAGCAGAAGCAGAAGAAAAAGAATAAGCATAAGAAGAAGAATCAGAGGGAGAAGCAGAAGAAGGAGAAGGAGCAGCAGAAAGAGAAGTAGAAGGAGAATCAAAAGGAGAAGCAGAAGAAGGAGTAGCAGAAGCAGAAGAAGCAGCAGAAGGAGAAGCAGAAGCAGAAAAAGATGCAGAACGAGAAGCAGGAGAAGCAGAAGAAGCAGAAGCAGAAGGAGAAGCAGAAGTAGGAGAAGGATAAGGAAGTGCAACAGAAGCAATAGGAGAAGCAGAAGGAGAAGCAGAATGAGAAGCAGAAAGATACACAGTAGAAGCAGAAGAAGCAGGAAAAGCAGAAGCAGAAGAAAGAGAAGAAGAAGAAGAAGAAGAAGAAAAAGAAGAAGAAGAGGAAGAAGAAGAAGAAGCACCAGCATAAGGAGAAGCATAAGGAGAAGCATAAGGAGAAGCATAAGGAGAAGCAGTAGAAGCAGAAGCAGTAGAAGCAGAAGCAGAAGAAAAAGAATAAGCAAAAGAAGCAGAAGCAGAAGCAGTGGGAGAAGCAGAAGAAGGAGAAGGAGAAGGAGCAGCAGAAGGAGAAGCAGAAGCAGAAAGAGAAGCAGAAACAGAAGGAGGACAAGAAGGAGAATCAGAAGAAGCAGAAGTAGAAGCAGAAAGAGGAGAAGAAGGAGAAGCAGAAGTAGAATCAGAAGAATCAGAAGAAGAAGAAGCAGAAGAAACAGAAGCAAAGGAAACAGAAGAAGGAGAAGAGCAGAAGCAGAAGCAGAAGGAGAAGCAGTAGCGAAGGGGAAGCAGAAAGAGAAGCAGGAGAAGCAGAAGAAGCAGGAGAAGCAGAAGCAAAAGAAACAGGAGAAGCCGAAGAAGCAGAAGCAGAATCTGAAGCAGGAGAAACAGAAGAAGCACAATCTGAAGCAGAAGCAGAAGAAACAGAAATAGTAGAATAAGCAGAAGCAGAAGCAGCAGGAGAAGCAGAAGAAGAAGACGGAGAAGGCGAAAGAGAAGGATTAGGAGTAGGAGAAGAAAAAGGATAAGCAGAAGCAGAAAGAGACGCAGAAGGAGAAGCAGCACGAGAAGTAGGAGAAGTAGGAGAAGCAGAAGCAGGAGAAGCAGAAGAAACAGAAGATGCAGAAGCAGAATGAGAAGCAGAAGGAAGAAATTGAAGCAGAAGCAGAAGCAGAAGGAGAAACAGAAGCAGAGGGAGAAGCAGAAGAAGGAGGAGAAGCAGAAAGAGAAGCAGAAAGAGAAGCAGAACGAGAAGCAGGAGAAGCAGAAGAAGGGAAGCCGAAGGAGAAGAAAGAGAAGAAGGAGAAGAAGCAGAAGCAGAAGGAGAAGCAGAAACAGAAGGAAAAGCAGAAAGAGAAGCAGGAGAAGCAGAAGAAGCAGCAGGAGGAGAAGCAGAAGCAGAAGAAGCCGAAGAAGCAGAAGAAGAACTTGAAGCAGAAGGAGAAGCAGGAGAAGCAGAAGAAGCAGAAGCTGGAGAAGCAGAAGGAGAAGCAGTAGAAGAAAGAGAAGCAAAAGCAAAAGGAGAAGCAGAAGAAACAGAAGAAGCAGAGGCAGTACCAGAAGAAGCAGAAGATGCAGAAGCAGAAGGAGAAGCAGAAGGAAAAGCAGAAGAACGAGAAGGAGAAGGAGAAGGAGAAACAGGAGAAGCAGAAAGAGAAGCAGAACAAGGAGCAGGAGAAGGAAAAGCAGCAGGAGAAGCAGAAAGAGCAGCAGAAGGAGAAGCAGGAGATGCAGAAACAGGAGAAGCAGAAGAAACAGGAGAAGGACAAGAAGCAGAAGCAGAAGGAGAAGCAGAAGCAGAAGGAGAAGCAGAAAGAGAAGGAGGGGAAGCAGAAGAAGCAGAAGCAGGAGAGGCAGAAGCATAAGAATCCGAAGAAGCAGAAGCAGAACCTGAAGCAGAAGGAGAAGCAGGAGAAGCAGAATCTGGAGAAGCATAATGAGAAGCAGAAGGAGAAGCAGAAGCACAAAGAGAATCAAAAGCAGAAGGGGAAGCAGAAGAAACAGAAGTAGAAGCAGTAGCAGTTGTAGCAGAAGCAGAAGGAGAAGTAGAAGAAAAAGCAGAAGAACAAGATGAT
>NW_012311568.1:0-2322 GCF_000151885.1 Dipodomys ordii | reverse complement strand
CAGAAGAATAGAAGAAGGAGAAGAAGCAGAAGAAGAAAGAGAAGCAGAAACAGAAGGAGAAACAGAAATAGAACCAGAAGAAGCTGAAGAAGCAAAAGCAGAACCTGAAGCAGAAGGAGAAGCAGGAGAAGCAGAAGAAGAAGAATCTGGAGAAGAAGAAGGAGAACCAGAAGGAGAAGCAGAAGCAAAAAGAGAAGCATAAGCAGAAGGAGAAGCAGAAGGAGAAGCAGAAGAAACAGAAGAAGTAGAAGCAGTAGCAGAAAAAGCTGAAGATATAGAAGCAGAAAGAAAAGCAGAAGGAATAGCAGAAGAACGAGAAGGAGAAACAGAAGGAGAAACAGAAGGAGAAGCAGAAGGAGAAGCAGGAAAAGCAGAAGAAGCAGAAGCAGACAGAGAAGCAGAAGAAGGAGAAGGAGAAGCAGAAGCAGAAGCAGAAGGAAAAGCACAGCAGAAGGAGAAGCAGGAGAAGCAGAAGAAGCAGAAGCAAAAGGAGAAGAAGAAGGAGAAGAAGCAGAATCAGAAGAAGCAGAAGCAGAAATAGAAAGAGAAGCCGACGAAGAGAAGCAGAACGAGAAGCAGGAGAAGCAGAAGAAGCAGAAGCGGGAGAAGCAGCAGAAGGAGAAACAGAAGAAGGAGAAGGAGCAGAAGGAGAAGCAGAAAGAGAAGCAGGAAAAGCAGAAGAAACAGAAGCAGGAGAAGCAGAAGCAGAAGAAACAGGAGAAGGACAAGAAGCAGATGGAAAAGCACAAACAGAAGGAGAAGCAGAAAGAGAAAGAGGGGAAGCAGAAGAAGCAGAAGCAGGAGAAGCAGAAGCATAAGAATCCTAAGAAGCAGAAGCAGAACCTGAAGCAGAAGGAGAAGCAGGAGAAGGAGAAAAAGCAGCATCTGGAGAAGCAGAATGAGAAGCTGAAGTAGAAGCAGAAGCAGAAGCAGAAAGAGAATAAAAACAGAAGGAGAAGCAGAAGAAACAGAAGAAGCAGAAGCAGTAGCAGTTGCAGCAGAAGGAAAAGCAGAAGAACGAGAAGGAGAAGGAGAAACAGAAGGAGAAGCAGAAGAAGCAGAAGGAGAAGGAGAAGCAGAAGAAGCAGAAGGAGAAGTAGAAGGAGAAACAGAAGCAGAAGAAGCAGCAGAAGGAGAAGCAGAAACAGAAGAAGATGCATAAGGAGAAGCAGAAGAAGCAGAAGCAGAAGGAGAAGTAGAAGTAGGAGAAGGAGAAGGAAGAGCCGCAGAAGCAATAGGAGAAGCAGAAGGAGAAGCAGAAGCAGAATGAGAAGCAAAAAGATAAGCAGTAGAAGCAGAAGAAGCAGGAAAAGAAGAAGCAGAATAAAGAGAAGAAGAAGAAGAAGAAACAGAAGCAAAAGAAACAGAAGAAGGAGAAGAGCAGAAGCAGAAGCCGAAGGAGAAGCAGAAGCAGAAGGAGAAGGAGAAAGAGAAGCAGGAGGAGCAGAAGAAGCAGGAGAAGCAGAAGCAGAAGAAACAGGAGAAGCCGAAGAAGCAGAAGCAGAATATGAAGCAGGAGAAACAGAAGAATCACAATCAGAAGCAGAAGCAGAACAAAAAGAAATAGTAGAATAAGCAGAAGCAGAAGCAGCAGGAGAAGCAGAAGAAGAAGAAGGAGAAGGCGAAAGAGAAGGATTAGGAGTAGGAGACGCAAAAGGATAAGCAGAAGCAGAAAGAGACGCAGAAGGAGAAGCAGCACGAGAAGTAGGAGAAGCAGGAGGAGCAGAAGCAGGAGAAGCAGAAGAAACAGAAGACGCAGAAGCAGAATGAGAAGCAGAAGGAGAAATTGAAGCAGAAGCAGAAGGAGAAGCAGAAGCAGAAGAAGGAGAAGGAGAAGGAGAAGCAGAACGAGAAGGAGAAATTGAAGCAGAAGGTGAAGGAGAAGCATAAGAATAAGGAGAATCAGAAGAAGGAGAAGGAGAAGGAAAAGCAGAAATAGAAGAAGAAGAAGAAGAAGAAGAAGAAGAAGAAGAAGAAGAAGAAGAAGAAGAAGAAGAAGAAGAAGAAGAAGAAGAAGAAGAAGAAGAAGAGGAAGAGGAAGAATCAGAAGAAGGAGAAACAGAAGAAGCAGAAGGAGAAGGAGAAGCAGAAGCAGAAGGACAAGTAGAAGATGGAGAAGGAGAAGTAGAAGAAGGAGAAGGAGAAGTAGAAGAAGGAGAAAGAGAAGGAAGAGCAGAAATAGAAGAAGAAGAAGAAGAAGAAGAAGAAGAAGAAGAAGAAGAAGAAGAAGAAGAAGAAGAAGAAGAAGAAGAAGAAGGAGGAGGAGGAGGAGGAGGAGGAGGAAGAGTATGAGGAGGAGGAGGAGGAGGAGGAGGAAGAGGA
>NW_012311567.1:0-2323 GCF_000151885.1 Dipodomys ordii | reverse complement strand
TCAAAGGAGAAGGAGCAGAAGGAGAAGCAGAAGCAGAAGCAGAAGGAGAAGCAGAAAGATAAGGAGAAGAAGCAGTAGCAGGAGAAGCAGAAGCACAAGAAACAGAAGAAGCAGAAGAAGCAGAAGCAGGACCTGAAGCAGAAGAAACAGAACAAGCAGAAGAAGCAGGAGCAGAAGCAGAACGAGAAGCAGAAGAAGAAGAAGGAGAAGGAGAAAGAGTAGGATTAGGAGTAGGAAGAGCAGAAGGAGAATCAGAAGCAGAACGAGAAGCAGAAGGAGCAGCAGAAGGAGAAGCAGAAGAAGGAGAAGCAGAAGCAGAAGAAGCAGCAGAAGGAGAAGCAGAAGCAGAAGAAGATGCAGAAGGAGAAGCAGGAGAAGCAGAAGAAGCAAAAGCAGAAGGAGAAGCAGAAGTAGGAGAAGGAGAAGGAGAAGGAAGGGCAGCAGGAACATTAGGAGAAGCAGAAGCAGAATGACAAGCAGAAAGAGAACAGTAGAAGCAGAAGAAGCAGGAAAGGCAGAAGCAGACGAAAGAGAAGAAGAAGAAGAAGAAGAAGAAGAAGAAGAAGAAGAAGAAGAAGAAGAAGAAGAAGAAGAAGAAGAAGAAGAAGAAGAAGAAGAAGCATAAGGAGATTCATAATGAGAAGCATAAGGAGAAGCATAATGAGAAGCATAAGGAGAAACATAAGGAGAAGCAGTAGAAGGAGAAGAAGAAGAAGCAGGAGAAGCAGAAGCAGAAGAAAAAGAATAAGCAAATGAAGCAGAAGCAGAAGCACTGGGAGAAGCAGAAGCAGAAGGAGAAGGAGCAGCAGAAGGAGAAGCAGAAGCAGAAAGAGAAGCAGAAACAGAAGGACAACAAAAGGTGAAGCAGGAGAATCACAAGAAGCAGAAGTAGAATCAGAAGAAACAGAAGAATGAGAAGCAGAAGAAACAGAAGCAAAAGAAACAGAAGAAGGAGAAGAGCAGAAGCAGAAGCAGAAGGAGAAGCAGAAGCAGAAGGAGAAGCAGAAAGAGAAGCAGGAGAAGCAGAAGAAGCAGGAGAAGCAGAAGCAGAAGAAACAGAAGAATCCGAAGAAGCAGAAGCAGAATCTGAAGCAGAAGGAGAAACAGAAGAAGCACAATCTGAAGCAGAAGCAGAAGAATCAGAAATAGTAGAATAAGCAGAAGCAGAAGCAGCAGGAGAAGCAGAAGAAGAAGACGGAGAAGGCGAGAGAGAAGGATTAGGAGTAGGAGAAGCAAAAGGATAAGCAGAAGCAGAAAGAGACGCAGAAGAAAAAGCAGCACGAAAAGTAGGAGAAGCAGGAGAAGCAGAAGAAACAGAAGACGCAGAAGCAGAATGAGAAGCAGAAGGAGAAATTGAAGCAGAAGCAGAAGGAGAAGAAGAAGAAGGAGAAGTAGAAGCAGAAAGAGAAGCACAACGAGAAGCAGGAGAAGCAGAAGCAGGAGAAGCAGAAGCAGAAGAAACAGAAGAAGGAGAAGAAGCAGAAGGAGAAGGAGAAGCAGAAACAGAAGGAAAAGCAGAAAGAGAAGCAGGAGAAGCAGAAGAAGCAGCAGCAGGAGAAGCAGAAGCAGAAGAAGCCGAAGAAGCAGAAGAAGAACCTGAAGCAGAAGGAGAAGAAGGAGAAGCAGAAGAATCAGAATCTGGAGAAGCAGAAGGAGAAGCAGAAGCAGAAAGAGAAGCAAAAGCAGAAGGAGAAGCAGAAGAAACAGAAGAAGCAGAGGCAGTAGCAGAAGAAGCAGAAGATGCAGAAGCAGAAGGACAAGCAGAAGGAAAAGCAGAAGAACGAGAAGGAGAAGGAGAAGGAGAAACAGGAGAAGCAGAAAGAGAAGCAGAAGAAGGAGCAGGAGAAGGAAAAGCAGCAGGAGAAGCAGAAAGAGCAGCAGAAGGAGAAGCAGGAGATGCAGAAACAGGAGAAGCAGAAGCAGAAGAAACAGGAGAAGGACAAGAAGCAGAAGCAGAAGGAGAAGCAGAAACAGAAGGAGAAGCAGAAAGAGAAGGAGGGGAAGCAGAAGAAGCAGAAGCAGGAGAGGCAGAAGCATAAGAATCCGAAGATGCAGATGCAGAACCTGAAGCAGAAGGAGAAGCAGGAGAAGCAGAATAATCAGATTCTGGAGAATCATATTGACAAGCTGAATGATAAGCAGAAGCAGAAAGAGAATCAAATGCAAATGGAGAAGCATAAGAATCAGAAGAATTAGAATTTGTTGCAGTTGTATAAGAAGCAGAATTAGAAGCCGATTTAAAAGCATAAGAACAAGAAGGAGAATGATAATCTTAAGGTGAAGCTGAAGGATATGCGGACATAGAAGCTTGTATAGCAGAAGA
>NW_012311566.1:0-2323 GCF_000151885.1 Dipodomys ordii | reverse complement strand
CAGAAGGATAAGCAGAAGCAGAAAGAGAAGGAGAATGAGAAGGAGAAGCAGGAGAAGCAGAAGAAGCAGAAGCAGGAGAAGCAGAAGCAGAATGAAAAGCAGAAGAAGGAGAAATTGAAACAGAAGAAGATGCAGAAGGAGAAGCAGAAGCAGTAGTAGAAGCAGAAGAAGGAGAAGCAGAAGGAGAAGCATAAAGAGAAACAGAAGGAGAAGCAGGAGAAGCAGAAGCAGGAGAAGCAGAATCAGAAGAAATAGAAGAAGGAGAAGAAGCAGAAGCAGAAAGAGAAGCAGAAACAGAAGGAAAAGCAGAAATAGAAGCAGAAGAAGCCGAAGAAGCAAAAGCAGAACCTAAAGCAGAAGGAGAAGCAGAAGAAGCAGAATCTGGAGAAGAAGAAGGAGAACCAGAAGGAGAAGCAGAAGCAGAAAGAGAAGCAAAAGCAGAAGGAGAAGCAGAAGAAACAGAAGAAGCAGAATCAGTAGCCGAAGAAGCTGAAGATGCAGAACCAGAAAGAGAAGCAGAAGGAATAGCAGAAGAACGAGAAGTAGAAACAGAAGGAGACGCAGGAAAAGCAGAAGAAACAGAAGCAGACGGAGAAGAAGGAAGAGAAGCCGAAGCAGAAGAAGAAGCAGAAGGAAAAGCACAAACAGAAGGAGATGCAGAAGGAGAAGCAGGAAATGCAGAAGACGCAGAAGCAGAAGGAGAAGAAGGAGAAGAATCAGAATCAGAAGAAGCAGAAGCAGAAATAGAAAGAGAAGCCGACGAAGAGAAGCAGAACGAGAAGCAGGAGAAGCAGAAGAAGCACAAGCGGGAGAAGCAGAAGAAGAAGAAACAGAAGAAGGAGAAGGAGCAGAAGCAGAAGGAGAAGCAGAAAGAGAAGCAGGAAAAGCAGAAGAAGCAGAAGCAGGAGAAGCAGAAGGAGAAGAAACAGGAGAAGGACAAGAAGCAGAAAGAGAAGCAGTAGAAGCAGAAGAAGCAGGAAAAGCAGAAGCAGAAGAAAGAGAAGAAGAAGAAGAAGAAGAAGAAGAAGAAGAAGAAGAAGAAGAAGAAGAAGAAGAAGAAGAAGAAGAAGAAGAAGAAGAAGAAGAAGAAGAAGAAGAAGAAGAAGAAGCATAAGGAGAAGCATAAGGAGAAGTATAAGGAGAAGTAGTAGAAGGAGAAGAAGCAGAAGCAGGAGAAGCTGAAGCAGAAGAAAAAGAATAAGCAAAAGAAGCAGTAGCAGAAGAATGAGAAGGAGAAGGAGCAGCAGAAGGAGAAGCAGAAGCAGAAAGAGAAGCAGAAACAGAAGGAGAACAAGAAGGAGAAGCAGGAGAATCAGAAGAAGCAGAAAGAGAAGGAGAAGAAGGAGAAGCAGAAGTAGAATCCGAAGAAACAGAAGAAGAAGAAGCAGAAGAAACAGAAGCAAAGGAACAGAAGAAGGAGAAGAGCAGAAGCAGAAGCAGAAGGAGAAGCAGAAGCAGAAAGAGAAGCAGAAAGAGAAGCAGGAGAACCAGAAGAAGCAGGAGAAGCAGAAGCAGAAGAAACAGGAGAAGCCGAAGAAGCAGAAGCAGAATCTGAAGCAGAAGGAGAAACAGAAGAAGCACAATCTGAAGCAGAAGAAGAAGAAACAGAAATAGTAGAATAAGCAGAAGCAGAAGCACCAGGAAAAGCAGAAGAACAAGAAGGAGAAGGCGAAAGAGAAGGATTAGGAGTAGGAGAAGCAAAAGGATAAGCAGAAGCAGAAAGAGACGCAGAAGGAGAAGCAGCACGAGAAGTAGGAGAAGCAGAAGCAAGAGAAGCAGAAGAAACAGAAGACGCAGAAGCAGAATGAGAAGCAGAAGGAGAAATTGAAGCAGAAGGAGAAGGAGAAGCAGGAGAAGCTGAAGAAGGAGAAGGAGAAGCAGAAAGAGAAGCAGAAAGAGAAGCACAACGAGAAGCAGGAGGAGCAGAAGCAGGAGAAGCAGAAGCAGAAGAAACATAAGAAGGAGAAGAAGCAGAAGCAGAAGGAGAAGCAGAAACAGAAGGAAAAGCAGAAATAGAAGCAGGAGCAGCAGAAGAAGCAGCAGCAGGAGAAGCAGAAGCAGAAGGAGCCGAAGAAGCAGAAGCAGAACCTGAAGCATAAGGAGATACAGGAGAAGCAGAAGAAGCAGAATCTGGAGAAGCAGAAGGAGAAGCAGAAGCAGAAAGAGAAGCAAAAGCAGAAGGAGAAGCATAAGGAGAAGCAGAAGAAACAGAAGAAGTAGAGGCAGTAGCAGAAGATGTAGAAGCAGAAGGAGAAGCAGAATGAAAAGCAGAAGACGAGAAGGAGAAGGAGAAGGAGAAACAGAATGAGAAGCAAAAAGAGAA
>NW_012311565.1:0-2323 GCF_000151885.1 Dipodomys ordii | reverse complement strand
TCATGTCCCGCTGTGTCCCCCGTTGTGTCCCCCGCTGTGTCCCGCTCTGTCCCCACTGTGTCCCGCTGTGTCCTCGCTGTGTCCCCCGCTATGTCCCGATGTGTCCCCCGCTGTTTCCCGCTGTGTCCCGCTGTGTTCCTGCTGGGAACCGCTGTGTCCCGCTGTGTCCCCGCTGTGTCCCCGCTGTGTCCCGCTGTGTACCCTGCTGTGTCCAGCTTGGTCCCCGCTGTGTCTCGCTGTGTCCCACGCTCTGTCCCCCACTGTGTTCCGCTGTGTCGCCCGCTGTGTCCCACAGTGTCCCCCGCTGTGTCTGGCTGTGTCCCCGCAGGGTCACCGCTGTTTCCCGCTGTGTCCCGCTGTGTTCCGTGGTGTCCCACTCTGTCCCCCGCTATGTCCCCTGCTTTGTCCCCGCTGTGTCCCGCTGTGTCCCGCTGTGTCCCCTGCTGTTTCCCGTTGTGTCCCCAGCTCTGTACCAAGCTGTGTCCCGCTGTGTCACACTGTGTCCCTTGGAGTCCCGCTTTGTCCACCGCTGTGTCCCCTGCTGAGTCCCTGATGTGTCCCTGCTGTGTCCCGCTGTGTCCTCGCTGTGTCCCCTGATGTCTCCTGCTCTGTACCCCGCTGTGTCTCACGCTTTATCCCCGCTGTGTCCCACTGTGTCCCACTGTGTCCCGCTGTGTCCCCCACTGTGTCCCTTTGTGTCCCCAGCTGTGTACCCCACTGTGTCCCCCCTGTGTCCCGCTGTGTGCCCCGCTGTGTCCTCACTGTGTCCACCGCTGTGTCCCGCTGTGTCCTCGCTGTGTCCCCCGCTGTGTCCTGCTGTGTCCCCCGCTGTGTTGTCCCGTTGTGTCCTGCTGTGCCCCCGCTGAGTCCTGCTGTGTCCCCCGCTGTGTCCCGCGCTGTGTCCCCACTGTGTCCCCCGCTGTGTCCCGCTTTGTCCCCGCTGTGTCCCACTGTGTCCGGCTGTGTCTGCTGCTGTGTCCCTGCTGTGTTGCCACTGTGTCCCGCTGTGACCACCTTTGTCCCTCTGTGTCCCCCCCCGAGTCCCCACTGTTTCCCCGCTGGTTCCCGCTGTGTCCCAGCTGTGTCCCGCTGTGTCCTGCTATGTCCCCCGCTGTTTCCCGTTGTTTCTCCAGCAGTGTACCCCGCTGTGTCCCGCTGTGTCACACTGTGTCCCTTGGTGTCCCGCTTTGTCCCTCGCTGTGTCCCCCGGTGAGTCCCCGCTGTGTCCCCGCTGTGTCCCGCTGTGTCCTCCCTGTGTCCCCTGCTGTGTCCCGCTGTGTCCCGCTGTGTCCTCCCTGTGTCCCCCGCTGTATCGACGCTGTGTCCCGCTGGGTCCTCACTGTGTTCCCCGCTGTGACCCGCTGTGTCCCCCGCTGTGTCCCCCGGTGAGTCCCCGCTGTCCCCCGCTGTGTCCTGCTGTGTCCTCGCTGTGTCCCCCGTTGTGTCCCGTTGTGTCCCCTGCTGTGTCCCGCTATTTCCCGCTGGGTCCCCGCTGTGTCCCGATGTGTCCCGCTGTGTCCCCGCTGTGTGCTCGCCTTGTCCCTCTGTGTACCCCGCTGGGTCCAGCTTGTCCCCACTGTGTCCCGCTGTGTCCCCTACCTGTCCCCCGCTGTGTCCCCTGCTGTGTCCCGCTGTGTCCCGCTGTGTCCCGCGGTGTCCCGCTTTGTCCCCCGCTGTGTCCCCCTCTGTGTCTCCCGGTGAGTCCCCGCTGTGTCCCGCTGTGTCCTCCCTGTGTCCCCCGCTGTGTCCCGCTGTGTCCCCCGCTGTGTCTACTGCTGTGTCCCTGCTGTGTCCAACTGTGTCCTGCTGTGTCCTCGCTGTGTCCCACGCTCTGTTCTGCTGTGTCCTCACTGTGTCCCCCGATGTGTCACTTTGTGTCCACAGGTGTGTACCCGCTGTGTCCCACTGTGTCCCAGCTGTATCGATGCTGTGTCCCGCTGGATCCCGCTGTGTCCTCGCTGTGTTCCCAACTGTGTCCCACAGTGTACCCGTCTGTGTCCCCCTCTGTGTCCCACTGTGTCACACGCTGTATCCAGCTGTATCACAATGTGTCTCGCTGTGTACTGCTGTGTCCCCCGAAATTTTTGGCTGTGTCCAACTGTGTTACCCACTGAGTCCACCGCTGGTACTTGCTGAGACTGCACTGTGTTTCTCTCGATCTCTCGCTAGGACACCATCATTGTACCAGCTGAGACCCATCATGTCTCACTGTGTCACTATGATACCTTTTGTTTATGTAACCTGTGTAACTAGATTCTTCCTCCTGTTTTGCGTGTCGCACTCCTATATCACGCAAGTCATCCCAATGCCATTCCCCAAATAC
>NW_012311564.1:0-2323 GCF_000151885.1 Dipodomys ordii | reverse complement strand
CAGAAGGAGAAGCAGAAGAAACAGAAGAAGTAGAAGCAGTAGCCGTTGTAGCAGAAGCAGAAGCAGAAGGAAAAGCAGAAAAACAAGAAGGAGAAGGAGAAACAGAAGGAGAAGCAGAAGGAGAAGCAGAAAGAGAAGCAGGTAAAGCAGAAGAAGAAGAAGTACAAGGAGAATCAGAAGGAGAAGCAGAAGCAGGAGAAGGAGAAGCAGAAGCAGAAGAAGATGCAGAAGGAGAAGCAGAAGAAGCAGAAGCAGAAGGAGAAGCAGGAAAAGCAGAAGAAGCAGAAGCAAAAGAAGGAGAAGGAGAAGCAGAAGAAGAAGCATAAGGACAAGCACAAGCAGAAGGAGATGCAGAAGGAGATGCAGAAGGAGAAGCAGGAGAAGCAGAAGAAGCAGAAGCTGAAGGAGAAGCAGAAGTAGGAGAAGGTGGATAAGAAGAAGCAGAAGGAGAAGCAAAAGAGGAATGAGAAGCAGAAAAAGAAGCAGGAGAAGCACAATAAGCAGAATCAGGAGAAGCCGAAAGAATAGAAGCAGAAGAAGCAGAAACAGAAGCAGAAGTAGAAGCAGAAGCAGAAGGAGAAGCAGCAGAAGAAGTCGAACCAGAAATTCAGGCAGGAGAAACAGAAGAAGCAGAAGCCGAAGGAGAAGCAAAAAGAGAAGCAGAAGGAGAAGTAGAAGAAGCAGCAGAAGGAGAAGCAGCAGAAGAAGCAGAAAAACAAGCAGGAGAAGCAGAAGCAGAAAGAGAAGTAGAAGCAGAAGAAGCAGAAGCAGAAGCAGAAGAAGAAGCAGTAGAAGCATAAGAAGCAGAAGCAGGTGAAGCAGAAGCAGAAGAAAAAGAAGAAGCATAAGAAGCAGAAGCAGAAGCAGAGGGAGAAACAGAAGAAGGAGAAGGAGCAGCAGAAGGTGAAGCAGAAGGAGATGCAGAAACAGAAAGCGAAGCAGAAACAGAAGGAGAAGAAGAAGGATTAGTTGGAGAATCAGAAGAAGCAGAAGCAGAAGCAGAAAGAGAAGCAGAAGAAGGAGAAGGAGAAGCAGAAGCAGAGGAAAGGAAGGAGAAGCAGAAGAAGCAGAAGCGGGAGAAGCAGAAGAAGAAGAAGAAGCAGTAGAAGGAGAAGGAGCAGAAGGAAAAGCAGAAGCAGAAGGAGAAGCAGAAAGAGAAGCATAAGAAGCAGTAGCAGGAGAAGCAGAAGCAGAAGAAACAGAAGAAGCCCAAGAACCAGAAGGAGAACCTGAAGCAGAAGGAGAAGCAGAAGCAGCAGAAGCTGGAAAAGCAGAAGCATAAGAAACAGAACAAGCAGAAGAAGCAGAAGCAGAACGAGAAGCAGAAGAAGAAGAAGGAGAAAGAGAAGGATTACGAGTAGGAGGAGCAGAAGCAGAAGGAGAAACAGAAGAAGCAGAAGCAGGAGAAGCAGAAGCAGAAGCAGAATGAGAAGCACAAGAAGGAGACATTGAAGAAGAAGGAGAATGGCACGGAGAAGGAGAAGGAGAAGTAGGAGAAGCAGAAGAAGAAAAAGCAGGAGAAGTAGAAGCAGAAGAAGGAGAAGAGCAGAAGCAGAAGGAGAAACAGAAGCACAAGGAAAAGCAGAAGAAGCAGAAGCTGATGCAGAAGAAGAAGAAGAAGAAACAGAAAAAGCAGAAGAAGCAGAAGAAGAAGCAGCAGGAGAGAAAGAGAAGGAGAAACAGAAGGATAAGCAGAAGCAGAAAGAGAAGCAGGAGAAGCAGAAGAAGCAGTAGAAGCAGAAGCAGAAGAAACAGAAGAAGCATAAGTAGCAGAAGCAGAGGGAGAAACAGAAGAAGGAGAAGGAGCAGCAGAAGGTGAAGCAGAAGGAGATGCAAAAGCAGATAGAGAAGCAGAAACAGAAGGAGAAGAAGAAGGAGAAGTTGGAGAATCAGAAGAAGCAGAAGCAGAAGCAGAAAGAGCAGCAGAAGAAGGAGAAGGAGAAGCAGAAGAAGGACAAGCAGGAGAAGCAGAAGAAGCAGAAGCGGGAGAAGCAGAAGAAGAAGAAACAGAAGAAGGAGAAGGAGCAGAAGGAGAAGCAGAAGCAGAAGGAGAAGCAGAAAGAGAAGCAGAAGAAGCAGTAGCAGGAGAAGCAGAAGCAGAAGAAACAGAAGAAGCCCAAGAACCAGAAGGAGAACCTGAAGGAGAAGGAGAAGCAGAAGCAGCAGAAGCTGGAAAAGCAGAAGCAGAAGAAAAAGAAGAAGCATAAGTAGCAGAAGCAGAGCGAGAAATAGAAGAAGGAGAATGAGCAGCAGAAGGTGAAGCAGAAGGAGATGTAGAAGCAGAAAGAGAAGCAGAAACAGAAGGAGAAGAAGAAGGAGAAGT
>NW_012311563.1:0-2323 GCF_000151885.1 Dipodomys ordii | reverse complement strand
AAGAAGAGAAGAGAGAAGAAGAAGAAGAAGAAGAAGCAGCAGCATAAGTTAGAAGCATAAGGAGAAGTATAAGGAGAAGCAGTAGAAGCAGAAGAAGCAGAAGCAGGAGAAGCTGAAGCAGAAGAAAAAGAATAAGCAAAAGAAGCAGAAGCAGTGAGAGAAGCAGAAGAAGGAGAAGGAGAAGGAGCAGCAGAAGGAGAAGCAGAAGCAGAAAGAGAAGCAGAAACAGAAGGAGAACAAGAAGGAGAAGCAGGAGAATCAGAAGAAGCAGAAAGAGAAGGAGAAGAAGGAGAAGCAGAAGTAGAATCCGAAGAAACAGAAGAAGAAGAAGCAGAAGAAACAGAAGCAAAAGAAACAGAAGAAGGAGAAGAGCAGAAGCAGAAGCAGAAGGAGAAGCAGAAGCAGAAGGAGAAGCAGAAAGAGAAGCAGGAGAACCAGAAGAAGCAGGAGAAGCAGAAGCAGAAGAAAGAGGAGAAGCCGAAGAAGCAGAAGCAGAATCTGAAGCAGAAGGAGAAACAGCAGAAGCACAATCTGAAGCAGAAGCAGAAGAAACAGAAATAGTAGAATAAGCAGAAGCAGAAGCACCAGGACAAGCAGAAGAACAAGAAGGAGAAGGCGAAAGAGAAGGATTAGGAGTAGGAGAAGCAAAAGGATAAGCAGAAGCAGAAAGAGAAGCAGAAGGAGAAGCAGCACGAGAAGTAGGAGAAGCAGGAGAAGCAGAAGTAGGAGAAGCAAAAGAAACAGAAGACGCAGAAGCAGAATGAGAAGCAGAAGGAGAAATTGAAGCAGAAGGAGAAGAAGAAGCAGAAGGAGAAGCAGAAGAAAGAGAAGGAGAAGTAGAAGCAGAAAGAGCAGCACAACGAGAAGCACAACGAGAAGCAGGAGAAGCAGAAGCAGGAGAAGCAGAAGCAGAAGAAACATAAGAAGGAGAAGAAGCAGAAGCAGAAGGAGAAGCAGAAACAGAAGGAAAAGCAGAAATAGAAGCAGGAGCAGCAGAAGAAGCAGCAGCAGGAGAAGCAGAAGCAGAAGAAGCCGAAGAAGCAGAAGCAGAACCTGAAGCACAAGGAGATACAGGAGAAGCAGAAGAAGCAGAATCTGGAGAAGCAGAAGGAGAAGCAGAAGCAGAAAGAGAAGCAAAAGCAGAAGGAGAAGCAGAAGGAGAAGCAGAAGAAACAGAAGAAGCAGAGGCAGTAGCAGAAGAAGCAGAAGATGCAGAAGCACAAGGAGAAGCAGAAGCAGTAGTAGAAGCAGAAGAAGGAGAAGCAGAAGGAGAAGCATAAAGAGAAACAGAAGGAGAAGCAGGAGAAGCAGAAGCAGGAGAAGCAGAATCAGAAGAAATAGAAGAAGGAGAAGAAGCAGAAGCAGAAAGATAAGCAGAAACAGAAGGAGAAGCAGAAAAAGAAGCAGAAGAAGCCGAAGAAGCAAAAGCAGAACCTAAAGCAGAAGGAGAAGCAGGAGAAGCAGAAGAAGCAGAATCTGGAGAAGAAGAAGGAGAACCAGAAGGAGAAGCAGAAGCAGAAAGAGAAGCAAAAGCAGAAGGAGAAGCAGAAGAAACAGAAGAAGCAGAATCAGTAGCAGAAGAAGCTGAAGATGCAGAAGCAGAATGAGAAGCAGAAGGAATAGCAGAAGAACGAGAAGGAGAAATAGAAGGAGAAGCAGAAGGAGAAGCAGGAAAAGCAGAAGAAACAGAAGCAGACGGAGAAGCAGAAGAAGGAGAAGGAGAAGCCGGAGCAGAAGAAGAAGCAGAAGGAAAAGCACAAGCAGAAGGAGATGCAGAAGGAGAAGCAGGAAATGCAGAAGACGCAGAAGCAGAAGGAGAAGAAGAAGGAGAAGAATCAGAGTCAGAAGAAGCAGAAGCAGAAATAGAAAGAGAAGCCGACGAAGAGAAGCAGAACGAGAAGCAGGAGAAGCAGAAGAAGCAGAAGCGGGAGAAGCAGAAGAAGAAGAAGAAACAGAAGAAGGAGAAGGAGCAGAACCAGAAGGAGAAGCAGAAGGAGAAGCAGAAGTAGAAGCAGAAGAAGGAGAAGCAGAAGCAGAAGAACAGCAGAAGGAGAAGCAGAAGCAGAAGAAGATGCAGAAGGAGAAGCAGGAGAAGCAGAAGAAGAAGAAGAAGCAGAAGAAACAGAAGCAAAAGAAACAGAAGAAGGAGAAGAGCAGAAGCAGAAGCAGAAGGAGAAGCAGAAGCAGAAGGAGAAACAGAAAGAGAAGCAGGAGAAGCAGAAGCAGAAAGAGAATCAAAAGCAGAAGGAGAAGCAAAAGAAACATAAGAAGTAGAAGAAGTAGCAGTTGCAGCGGAAGCAGAATGAGAAGCAGAAGGAAAAGC
>NW_012311562.1:0-2323 GCF_000151885.1 Dipodomys ordii | reverse complement strand
AAAGAAGCAGATAGCAGAAGCAGTGAGAGAAGCAGAAGAAGGAGAAGGAGAAGGAGCAGCAGAAGGAGAAGCAGAAGCAGAAAGAGAAGCAGAAACAGAAGGAGAACAAGAAGGAGAAGCAGGAGAATCAGAAGAAGCAGAAAGAGAAGGAGAAGAAGAAGAAGAAGCAGAAGTAGAATCAGAAGAAACAGAAGAAGAAGAAGAAGAAGAAACAGAAGCAAAAGAAACAGAAGAAGGAGAAGAGCAGAAGCAGAAGCAGAAGGAGAAGCAAAAGCAGAAGGAGAAGCAGAAAGAGAAGCAGGAGAAGCAGAAGAAGCAGGAGAAGCAGAAGCAGAAGAAACAGGAGAAGCCGAAGAAGCAGAAGCAGAATCTGAAGCAGAAGGAGAAACAGAAGAAGCACAATCTGAAGCAGAAGCAGAAGAAACAGAAATAGTAGAAGAAGCAGAAGCAGAAGCACCAGGACAAGCAGAAGAACAAGAAGGAGAAGGCGAAAGAGAAGGATTAGGAGTAGGAGAAGCAAAAGGATAAGCAGAAGCAGAAAGAGATGCAGAAGGAGAAGCAGCACGAGAAGTAGGAGAAGCAGGAGAAGCAGAAGCAGGAGAAGCAGAAGAAACAGAAGACGCAGAAGCAGAATGAGAAGCAGAAGGAGAAATTGAAGCAGAAGGAGAAGCAGAAGCAAAAGGAGAAGCAGAAGAAGGAGAAGGAGAAGGAGAAGCAGAAAGAGAAGCAGAAAGAGAAGCACAACGAGAAGCAGGAGAAGCAGAAGCAGGAGAAGCAGAAGCAGAAGAAACATAAGAAGGAGAAGAAGCAGAAGCAGAAGGAGAAGCAGATACAGAAGGAAAAGCAGAAATAGAAGCAGGAGCAGCAGCAGAAGCAGAAGCAGGAGCAGGAGAAGCAGAAGAAGCCGAAGAAACAGAAGCAGAACCTGAAGCATAAGGAGATACAGGAGAAGCAGAAGAAGCAGAATCTGGAGAAGCAGAAGGAGAAGCAGAAGCAGAAAGAGACGCAAAAGCAGAAGGAGAAGCATAAGGAGAAGCAGAAGAAACAGAAGAAGCAGAGGCAGTAGCAGAAGATGTAGAAGCAGAAGGAGAAGTAGAAGGAAAAGCAGAAGAACGAGAAGGAGAAGGAGAAGGAGAAACAGAAGGAGAAGCAGAAAGAGAAGCAGAAGAAGGAGCAGGAGAAGGAAAAGCAGCAGGAGAAGCAGAAAGAGAAGCAGAAAGAAAAGCAGAAGGAGAAGCAGGAGATGTAGAAACAGGAGAAGAACAAGCAGAAGGAACAGGAGAAGGACAAGAAGCAGAAGCAGAAGGAGAAGCAGAAAGAGAAGGAGGGGAAGCAGAAGAAGCAGAAGCAGGAGAAGCAGAAGCATAAGAATCCGAAGAAGCAGAAGCAGAACCTGAAGCAGAAGGAGAAACAGGAGAAGCAGAAGAATCAGAATCTGGAGAAGCAGAATGAGAAGCAGAAGGAGAAGCTGAAGCAGAAAGAGAATCAAAAGCAGAAGGAGAAGCAGAAGAAACAGAAGAAGTAGAAGCAGTAGCAGTTGTAGCAGAAGGAAAAGCAGAAGAACAAGAAGGAGAAGGAGAAACAGAAGGAGAAGCAGAAGGAGAAGCAGAAAGAGAAGCAGGTAAAGCAGATGAAGAAGAAGCAGAAGGAGAATCAGAAGGAGAAGCAGAAGAAGGAGAAGGAGAAGCAGAAGCAGAAGAAGATGCAGAAGGAGAAGCAGAAGAAGCAGAAGCAGAAGGAGAAGAAGGAAAAGCAGAAGAAGCAGAAGCAAAAGAAGGAGAAGGAGAAGCAGAAGCAGAAGAAGAAGCATAAGGACAAGCACAAGCAGAAGGAGATGCAGAAGGAGAAGCAGGAGAAACAGAAACAGAAGAAGCAGAAGCTGAAGGAGAAGCAGAAGTAGGAGAAGGAGAAGGAGGAGAAGCTGAAGCTGAAGGAGAAGCTGAAGCGGAATGAGAAGCTGAAAGAGAAGCAGGAGAAGCACTGATGCAGAAGCTGGAGAAGCCGATAGAGAAGAAGATGAAGAAGACGATAAGAAGATTAAGTAGACATGATACGACGACGAAGACGATGATGATGAAGACGATGTGAAGAAGAAGAGATGTATATGTGTAGTAGGTGTTTTTTTCTTTTTCTCTTGTCTTTATTTTTCTTTTTTTTATCTGTAGGTGTTTTTTTTGTTTTTTTTTTTTCTTTTCTGTTTCTTTTTTTTTTATCCTCCCGCCCCACCCACTGTATTATTTTGTGTATTCTTTTTTCTTTTCTTGATCTTCTTTCTGCTTTTTTTTTTTTTGTTTTTTTTTTTTTTTTTTCTTTTTGTTTCTTT
>NW_012311561.1:0-2323 GCF_000151885.1 Dipodomys ordii | reverse complement strand
CAGGAGAAGCAGAAGAAAGAGAAGAAGAAGAAGATGAAGAAGAAGAAGAAGAAGAAGAAGAAGAAGAAGAAGAAGAAGAAGAAGAAGAAGAAGAAGAAGAAGAAGCATAAGGAGAAGCATAAGGAGAAGCATAAGGAGAAGCATAAGGAGAAGCATAAGGAGAAGCATAAGGAGAAGCATAAGGAGAAGCATAAGGAGAAGCAGTAGATGCAGAAGAAGCAGAAGAAATAGAATAAGCAAAAGAAGCAGAAGCAGAAGCAGTGGGAGAAGCAGAAGAAGGAGAAGGAGAAGCAGAAGGAGAAGCAGAAGCAGAAAGAGAAGCAGAAACAGAAGGAGAACAAACGGAGAAGCAGGAGAATCAGAAGAAGCAGAAGTAGAAACAGAAAGAGAAGTAGAAGAAGGAGAAGCAGAAGTAGAATCAGAAGAAACAGAAGAAGAAGAAGAAGAAGAAGAAGAAGAAGAAGAAGAAGAAGAAGAAGAAGAAGAAGAAGAAGAAGAAGAAGAAGAAGAAGAAGAAACAGAAGCAAAAGAAACAGAAGCAAAAGAACAAGACGAAGGAGAAGAGCAGAAGCAGAAGCAGAAGGAGAAGCAGAAGCAGAAGGAGAAGCAGAAAGAGAAGCAGGAGAAGCAGAAGGAGCAGGAGAAGCAGAAGCAGAAGAAACAGGAGAAGCCGAAGAAGCAGAATCTGAAGCAGGAGAAACAGAAGAAGCACAATCTGAAGCAGAAGCAGAAGAAACAGAAATAGTAGAATAAGCAGAAGCAGAAGCAGCTGGAGAAGGAGAAGAAGAAGACGGAGAAGGCGAAAGAGAAGGATTAGGAGTAGGAGAAGCAAAAGGATAAGCAGAAAGAGACGCAGAAGGAGAAGCAGCACGAGAAGTAGGAGAAGCAGGAGAAGCAGAAGCAGGAGAAGCAGAAGAAACAGAAGACGCAGAAGCAGAATGAGAAGCAGAAGGAGAATTTGAAGCAGAAGGAGAAGCAGAAGCAGAAGGAGAAGCAGAAGAAGGAGAAGTAGAAGCAGAAAGAGAAGCAGTACGAGAAGCAGGAGAAGCAGAAGCAGAAGAAACAGAAGAAGGAGAAGAAGCAGAAGCAGAAGGAGAAGCAGAAAAAAAGGAAAAGCAGAAAGACAAGCAGGAGAAGCAGAAGAAGCAGAAGCAGGAGAAGCAGAAGCAGAAAGAGCCGAAGAAGCAGAAGCAGAACCTGAAGCAGAAGGAGAAGTAGGAGAAGCATAAGAAGCAGAATCTGGAGAAGCAGAAGGAGAAACAAAGCAGAAAGAGAACCAAAAGCAGAAGGAGAAGCAGAAGAAACAGATGCAGCAGAGGCAGTAGCAGAATAAGCAGAAGATGCAGAAGCAGAAGCAGATGGAAAAGCAGAAGAACGAGAAGGAGAAGGAGAAACAGGAGTAGAAGCAGAAAGAGAAGCAGAAGAAGGAGCAGGAGAAGGAAAAGCAGCAGGAGAAGCAGAAAGAGCAAAAGAAGGAGAAGCAGGAGGTGGAGAATCAGGAGAAGCAGAAGCAGAAGAAACAGGAGAAGGACAAGAAGCAGAAGCAGAAGGAGAAGCAGAAACAGAAGGAGAAGCAGAAAGAGAAGGAGGGGAAGCAGAAGAAGCAGAAGCAGGAGAAGCAGAAGCATAATAATCCGAAGAAGCAGAAGCAGAACCTGAAGCAGAAGGAGAAGCAGGGGAAGAAGAAGAAGCAGAATATGGAGAAGCAGAATGAGAAGCTGGAGCGGAAAGAGAATGAAAAGCAGAAGGAGGAGCAGAAGAAACAGAGGAACCAGTAGCAGTTGCAGCAGAAGCAGAAGGAGAAGCAGAAACAGAAGAATAAGCATAAGGACAAGCACAAGCAGAAGGAGATGCAGAAGGAGAAGCAGGAGAAGCAGAAGAAGCAGAAGCAGAAGAAGAAGTAGAAGTAGGAGAAAGAGAAGGAAGAGCAGCAGAAGCAATAGGAGAAGCAGAAGCAGAAGCAGAAGGAGAATGAGTAGCAGAAAGAGAAGCAGTAGAACCAGAAGAAGCAGGAAAAGCAGAAGCAGAAGAAAGAGAAGAAGAAGAAGAAGAACAAGAAGAAGAAGAAGAACAAGAAGAAGAAGAAGAAAAAGAAGAAGAAGAAGAAGAAGAAGAATAAGAAGAAGAAGAAGAAGAAGAAGAAGAAGAAGAAGAAGAAGAAGAAGAAGAAGAAGAAGAAGAAGAAGAAGAAGAAGAAGAAGATGAAGAAGGAGAAGCATAAGGAGAAGCAGGAGAAGCAGAATAAGCAGAAGCAGTAGAACAAGAATAAGCATAAGAAGCAGACTAAGAGGATGAAGGAGTAGGGAGCAGCAGAAGGAGAATC
>NW_012311560.1:0-2324 GCF_000151885.1 Dipodomys ordii | reverse complement strand
AAGCGGGACCCAGCTGGGGACACAGTGGGTACACAGCGGGACTCAGCGGGGGACAAATTGAGGACACATTGGGACACAGCAGGGGGCACAGCAGTACACAGCGAGACACAGTGGGACACAGCGGGGACACAGCAGGGACACAGCGAGGACACAGCGGACAACAGCGTGACACAGTAGGGGACAAAGCGGGAGACAGCGGGGGACACAGCGAGGACACAGCGGGACACAGCGGCGACACAGAGGGGTCTCATCGGGGGACACAGCGGGGGAAAAAGAGGGACAACAGGGCACACAGTGTGACACAGCGGTACACAGCGGGGACACTGCGGGGACACAGCGGGACACATCGGGGGACAAAGCAAGGACCCAGCGGAACACAGCGTGGGACAGAGCGAGGACACAGCGGGACACAGCGGGACAAGCGGGGGACACAGCGGGACACAGCGGTGACTCACCGGGGGACACAGCGGGGGACAAACTAGGACACCACGGGAAACAGTGCGACACAGCGGGACACTGCGGGGACACTACGGGAACATAGCGGGACACAGGGGGGTACACAGCAGGACACAGATGGACACAGCGGGGTCACAGCTTGGACAGAGTGGGACACAGCTGGGGACACAGCAAGGACACAGCGGGTCACAGCGGGACACAGCGTGGGACAAAGCAGGAGACAGCAGGGGACACAGCGAGGACACCGCTGGACAGAGCGGGGTACACAGCAGGACACAGCGGGGGACACAGAGGGGTACACAGCGGGACACAGCGGGAAACACAGCGATGACACAGCGGGGGACAAAGCGGGACACCACGGGACACAGTGTGACACAGTGGGACACATCGGGGACACTGCGGGGACACAGCGAGACAAAGCAGGGGCACAGAGGGACACAGCGGGGGACACAGTGGGGGACAGAGAGGGGACACAGCGGGACACAGCTGGGACACAGCTGCACACAGCGGGGTCCACAGCAGGACACAGCGTTGATACAGTGGGGACACAGCGGGACACAGCGGGTTTTACAGCTGGGGACACAAAGGGACACTTCGGGGGACACAGCGAGGAAACAGCGGAACACAGCGTGGGACACAGCGAGGACACATCGGACACAGCGGGACACAGCAGTAGACACAGCGGGACACAGCAGGGACACAGCAGTAGACAAAACGGGACACAGCGGGGGACACAGTGGGACACAGCGGGGGACACAGCGAGGACACAGCGGGACCCAGTGGGACACAGTGTCGATACAGCGGGGACACAGCGGGACACAGCGGGGTACACAGCTGGGGACACAACGGGAAACAGCAGGGGACACAACGAGGACACAGCGGAACACAGCAAGGGACACAGCAAGGACACAGCGGGAAACAGCGGGGACACAGCGGGGACTCACCGGGGGACACAGCGGGGAACAAAGTGGGACACCACGCGACACAGCGGGACAGAGTGGGGACAATGCGGGAACATAGCGGGACACACCAGGGTACACAGCGGGACACAGTGGGACACAGCGGGGGACACAGTGGGGACACAGCAGGACACAGCGGGGACACAGAGGGGACTCAGCAGGGGACACAGCAGGGGACAAAGCGGGACACCACGGGACACAGTGGGACACAGTGGGACACAGCGGGGACACTGCGGGGACACAGCGAGACAAAGCAGGGGACACAGCGGGACACAGCGGGGGACAAAGCGGGGGACAGAGAGGGGACACAGCGGGACACAGTGGGGTACATAGCGGGGACACAGCGGGGACACATCGGGCCACAGCGGGGGACACAGCAGGACCCAGTGGGGGACACAGCGGGAAAAGCGGGGACACAGCGGGGGGCACAGAGGGACACAACGGGGACACAGCAGTGGACAAAGCGGGACACAGTGGGGACACAGCGGGACACAGCGGAGGACACAGCGGGGGACACCGCGGGACACAGTGGGACACAGCGCGGACACAGCAGTGGACACAGCGGGACACAGCTGGGGACACAGCGGGACACAGCAAGGGACACAGCGGGGGACACAGCGGGACACAGCCGGACACAGCGGGTGATTCAGGGGGGACACAGCGGGACACAGCGGGGAACACAGCGAGGACACATTGGGACACAGTGGGGACACAGCGGGACTCAGCGGGGGACACAGCAGTACACAGCGGGACACAGCGGGACACAGCGGGGAAACAGCAGGGACACACGGGGGACACAGGGAGGACATAGCGGGACACTGCGGGGACACAGCGGGGACTCACCGGGGTAGTCAGCGGGACACAGCAGGTGCACAGCGGGGCACAGCGGGGGAAAGAGCAACGATACAT
>NW_012311559.1:0-2324 GCF_000151885.1 Dipodomys ordii | reverse complement strand
TCTGCTTCTCCTTCTGCTTCTGCTTCTCCTTCTGCATCTTCTTCTGTTTCAATTTCTCCTTCATCTGCTTTTCATTCTGCTTCTGCTTCTCCTGCTTCTGCTTCTTCTGCTTCTCCTGCTTCTCCTTCTGCTTCTCCTTCTCTTTCTTCTTCTGCTAATCCATCTGTTTCTCCTACTCCTAATCTTTCTCTTTCTCCTTGTTCGTCTGCTTCTCGATCTTCTTCTGCTTCTTCTGCTTGTTCTGTTTCTTCTGCTTCTACTTTTCCAGCTTCTGCTGCTTCTGCTTCTCCTTCTGCTTCAGGTTCTCCTTCTGCTTCTTGGGCTTCTTCTGTTTCTTCTGCTTCTGCTTCTCCTGCTACTGCTTGTTCTGCTTCTTCTGCTTCTCTTTCTGCTTCTCCTTCTGCTTCTGCTTCTCCTTCTGCTCCTTCTCCTTCTTCTGTTTCTTCTTCTTCTTCTGCTTCTCCCGCTTCTGCTTCTTCTGCTTCTCCTGCTTGTCCTTCTCCTTCTGCTTCTCCTTCTCCTTCTTCTCCTTCTCTTTCTGCTTCTGCTTCTTCTGATTCTCCAACTTCTCCTTCTTCTTTTCCTTTTGTTTCTGCTTCTCTTTCTGCTTCTGCATCTCCTTCTGCTTCACCTTCTTCTGCTCTTTCTCCTTCTTTTGTTTCTCCCTCTGCTTCTGCTTCTTATGCTTCTTCTTTATCTTCTGCTTCTGCTTCTCCTGCTTCTGCTTCTTGTGCTTCTACTGCTTCTTCTTCTGTTTCTGCTTCTTCTGCTTCTACTTCTCTTTCTGCTTATGCTTCTCCTGCTTGTTTTTCTGCTTCTTCTGCTGCTTCTCCTTCTGCTGCTTCTTCTACTTCTCCTACTGCTTCTCTTTTTGCTTCTCCTTCTGCTTCTTCTGTTTCTCCTGCCTGAATTTCTGGTTCTACTTCTTCTGCTGCTTCTCCTTCTGCTTCTGCTTCTACTTCTGCTTCTGATTCTGCTTCTTCTGCTTCTTCTCTTTCGGCTTCTCTTGCTTCTGCTTCTTGTGCTTCTCCTGCTTCTCTTTCTGCTTCTCATTCCGCTTCTGCTTCTCCTTCTGCTTCTGCTTCTCCTCCTTCTCCTTCTCCTACTTCTGCTTCTCCTTTTGCTTCTGCTTCTTCTGCTTCTCCTGCTTCTCCTTCTGCATCTCCTTCTGCTTGTGCTTGTCCTTATGCTTCTTCTTCTGCCTCTGCTTCTCCTTCTCCTTCTTTTGCTTCTCCTTTTGCTTCTGCTTCTTCTGCTTTTCCTGCTTCTCCTTCTGCTTCTGCTTCTTCTGCTTCTCCTTCTGCATCTTCTTCTGCTTCTGCTTCTCCTTCTCCTTCTTCTGCTTCTCCTTCTTATTCTCCTACTGCTTCTCCTTCTGTTTCCCTTCTCCTTCTTGTTCTTCTGCTTTTCCTTCTGCTTCTCGTTCTGCTTCTGCTACAACTGCTACTGCTTCTACTTCTTTTGTTTCTTCTGCTTTTGATTCTCTTTCTGCTTCTGCTTCTCCTTCTGCTTCTCCAGATTCTGCTTCTTCTGCTTCTCCTTCTGCTTCAGGTTCTCCTTCTGCTTCTTCACATTCTTATGCTTCTGCTTCTCCTGCTTCAGCTTCTTCTGCTTCCCCTCCTTCTCTTTCTGCTTCTCCTTCTGTATCTGCTTCTCCTTCTGCTTCTGCTTCTTGTCCTTCTCTTGTTTGTTCTGCTTATGCTTCTCCTGTTTCTGCATCTCCTGCTCCTCCTTCTGCTGCTCTTTCTGCTTCTCCTGCTGCTTTTCCTTCTCCTGCTCCTTCTTCTGCTTCTCTTTCTGCTTCTCCTTCTGTTTCTCCTTCTCCTTCACCTTCTCGTTCTTCTGCTTTTCCTTCTGCTTCTCCTTCTGCTTCTGCATCTTCTGCTTCTTCTGCTACTGCCTCTGCTTCTTCTGTTTCTTCTGCTTCTAGTTCTGCTTCTCCTTCTTCTTTTGGTTCTCTTTCTGCTTCTGCTTCTCCTTCTGCTTCTCCAGATTCTGCTTCTCCTGCTTCTCTTTCTGCTTCAGGTTCTGCTTCTGCTTCTTCTGCTCCTGCTTCTCCTGCTGCTTCTTCTTCTGCTTCTCCTGCTTCTCTTTCTGCTTTTCCATCTGTTTCTGCTTCTCCTTCTGTTTCTTCTCCTTCTTCTGTTTCTTCTGTTTCTGCTTCTCCTGCTTCTGCTTCTCCTGCTTCTCGTTCGGCTTCTCTTTCTGCTTCTCCTTCTCCTTCTCCTTCTTCTGCTTCTCCTTCTGCTTCTGTTTCTCCTTCTGCTTCTGCTTTCTGCTTTCAATTTCTCGTTCTGCTTCTCATTCTGCTTCTGCGCCTTCTG
>NW_012311557.1:0-2324 GCF_000151885.1 Dipodomys ordii | reverse complement strand
CGGAGAGCAGAAGAAGTAGGAGAAGCAGAAGAAGAAGAAGCAGGAGAAGCTGAAACAGAAGAAACAGAAGGAGAAGAGCAGAAGCAATAGGAGAAGCAGAAAGAGAAGCAGAAGCAGAATGAGAAGCAGAAAGAGAAGCAGTAGAAACAGAAGAAGCAGGAAACGCAGGAGCAGAAGTAAGAGAAGAAGACGAAGAAGAAGAAGAAGAAGCATAAGGAGAAACATAAGGAGAAGCATAAGGAGAAGTATAAGGAGAAGCAGTAGAAGCAGAAGAAGCAGAAGCAGGAGAAGCAGAAGCAGAAGAAAAAGAATAAGCAAAAGAAGCAGAAGCAGAAGCAGTGGGAGAAGCAGAAGAAGGCAGAAGGAGAAGGAGCAGCAGAAGGAGAAGCAGAAGCACAAAGAGAAGCAGAAACAGAAGGAGAAGAAGAAGGAGAAGCAGGAGAATCAGAAGAAGTAGAAAGAGAAGGAGAAGAAGGAGAAGCAGAAGTAGAATTAGAAAAAAACAGAAGAAGAAGAAGAAGAAGAAGAAGAAGAAAAAGAAGAAGAAGAAGAAGAAGAAGAAGAAGAAGAAGAAGAAGAAGAAGAAACAGAAGCAAAAGAAACAGAAGCAAAAGAAACAGAAGACGGAGAAGAGCAGAAGCAGAAGCAGAAGGAAAAGCAGAAGCAGAAGGAGAAGCAGAAAGAGAAGCAGGAGAAGCTGAAGAAGCAGGAGAAGCAGAAGCAGAAGAAACAGGAGAAGCCGAAGAAGCAGAAGCAGAATCTGAAGCAGGAGAAACAGAAGAAGCACAATCTGAAGCAGAAGCAGAAGAAACAGAAATAGTAGAATAAGCAGAAGCAGAAACAGCAGGAGAAGCAGAAGAAGAAGACGGAGAAGGCGAGAGAGAAGGATTAGGAGTAGGAGAAGCAAAAGGATGAGCAGAAGCAGAAAGAGAAGCAGAAGGAGAAGCAGCACGAGAAGTAGGAGAAGCTGGAGAAGTAGAAGCAGAAGAAACAGAAGAAACAGAAGACGCAGAAGCAGAATGGGAAGCAGAAGGAGAAATTGAAGCAGAAGAAACAGAAAACGCAGAAGAAGCAGAAGCAGAAGCAGCAGGAGAAGCAGGAGAAGAAGAAGGAGAAGGAGAAGGAGAAGGATTAGGAGTACGGGAAGCAGAAGGATAAGCAGAAGCAGAAGGAGAAGCAGAAGAAGGAGAAGGAGAAGCAGAAAGAGAATCAGAAAGAGAAGCAGAACGAGAAGCAGGAGAAGCAGAAGCAGGAGAAGCAGAAGCAGAAGTAACAGAAGAAGGAGAAGAAGCAGAAGCAGAATGAGAAGGAGAAACAGAAGGAAAGGCAGAAAGAGAAGCAGAAGAAGCAGGAAAAGCAGAAGCAGAAGAAAGAGAAGAAGAAGGAGAAGAAGAAGAAGAAGAAGAAGAAGAAGAAGAAGAAGAAGAAGAAGAAGAAGAAGAAGAAGAAGAAGAAGAAGAAGAAGAAGAAAAAGAAAAAGAAGAAGAAGAAGAAAAAGAAGAAGAAGAACGAGAAGAAGGAGAAGAAGAAGGAGGAGAAGAAGAAGAAGAAGAATAAGGAGGAGGAGGAGGAGGAGGAGGAGGAGAAGCATAAGGAGAAGCAGTAGAAGCAGAAGAAGCAGAAGCAGAAACAGAAGAAAAAGAATAAGCAAAAGAAGCAGAATCAGAGGGAGAAGCAGAAGAAGGAGAAGGAGCAGCAGAAGGAGAAGAAGAAGGAGAATCAGAAGGAGAAGCAGAAGAAGCAGAAGCAGAAGAAAAAGAATAAGCAAAGAAGCAGAAGCAGAGGCAGTGGGAGAGGCAGAAAAAGGAGAAGGAGAAGGAGCAGCAGAAGGAGAAGCAGAATCACAAAGAGAAGCAGAAACAAAAGGAGAACAAGAAGGAGAATCAGGAAAACCAGAAAAGCAGAAGTAGAAGCAGAAAGAGAAGAAGAAGAAGGAGAAGCAGAAGTAGAAACAGAAGAAACAGAAGAAGAAGATGCAGAAAAATCAGAAGCAAAAGAAACAGAAGAAGGAGAAGATCAGAAGCAGAAGCAGAAGGAGAAGCAGAAACAGAAGGAGAAGGAGAAAGAGAAGCAGGAGAAGCAGAAGAAGCAGAAGCAGAAGAAACAGGAGAAGCCGAAGAAGCAGAAGCAGAATCTGAAGCAGAAGGAGAAACAGAAGAAGCATAATCAGAAGCAGAAGCAGAAGAAACAGAAAGTAGAAGCAGAAGCAGCCGGAGAACTAGAAGGAGAAGACTAAAAGAAGGTTAGGAGTAGGAGAAGCAAAAGGATAAGCAGAAGCAGAAAGAGACGCAGAAAGAGAAGCAGCACGAGAAGTAGGAGAAGCA
>NW_012311556.1:0-2324 GCF_000151885.1 Dipodomys ordii | reverse complement strand
CACAGCGGGGACACTGCGGGAACATAGCAGGTACATAGCGGGGTAAACAGCGGGACACAGCGGGACACAGCTTGGGACACGGCGGGGACATAGCGGGACACAGCGGGCGACACAGCGAGGACACAGTGGGACACAGCGTGGGACAAAGTGGGAGACAGCGGGGCACACAGCGAGGACACAGCAGGACACCGAGGGGACTCAGTGGGGGACACAGCAGGGACACAGCAGGGACACAGCGGGGGACACAGTAGGACAGAGCGGGGGACACAGCGGAGGACAGAGGGGGACACCACGAATAACAGAGCAAGGACACAGCGGGACCCAGCGGGACACAGCCTCGATACATCGGGATTCACAGCGTTACACAGCGGGTTACACAGCTGGGGACACAAAGGGACACAGTGGTGGACACAGCGGGACACAGCGGGACAGAGTGGGACACAGACGGGATAAAGCGTGAGACACAGCGGGGGACAGAGCGGGAGACAGCGGGGGACACAGCGAGGACACAGCGGGACACAGCGGGGACACAGCGGGGACACAGCGGGGACTCAGCTGGGGACACAGCGGGGGACAAAGCGGGACACCACGGAAAACAGCGGGACACAGCAGACACCGAGGGTACTCAGCAGGGGACACAGCTGGGGACAAAGCAGACACCATGGGACACAGTGTGACACAGTGGGACACAGCGGCGACACTGCGGGGACAAAGCGGGACAAAGCGGGGGATACAGCCTGACACAACAGAGTACACAGCGGGACACAGCGGGCACAAAGCGGGGACACAGCGTGACACAGCAGGACACAGCAGGGACAGAGCAGGACACAGCGGGACACAGAGGGGCCACAGCGGGGACACACCGGGACACTGAGGTTCACAGCAGGGACACAGCGGGACAAAGCGGGACACATCAGGACACAGCGGGGACACAGCGGGACACAGCAGGGGACACAGCGAGGACACAGCGGGACACAGCAGGAGACACAGCGAGGACACAGCGGGACACAGCGGGGGAAAAAGTGGGACACAGCGGGGACACAGCAGTGGACACAGCGGGAGACAGCGGGGGACACAGCGGGACACAGTGGGGGACACAGCGGGGGCCACAGCAGGACACAGTGGGACACAACTGGGGACACAGCGGATCACAGCGGTGGACACTGAGGGACACAGCGGTGGACACAGCGAGGACACAGCGGGACCCAGCGGGACACAGCGTCGATACAGCGGGGACAGAGTGGGCCACAGCGGGGTACACAGCTGGGGACACAACGGGGCACATCGGGGGACACAGCAAGTACTCAGCGGAACACAGCGTGGGACACAGTGAGGACACAGGGGGACACAGCGGGACACAGCAGGAACACAGCTGTAGACACAGCGGGACACAGCAGGGGACACAGCGGGACACAGCGGGGGACACAGGGAGGACAGAGCGGGACACAGCGGGGACACAGCAGGGAGTCAGCGGGGGACACAGCGTGGGACAAAGCGGGACACAGCGGGACACAGCGTCGATACAGCGGGGACACAGCGGGACACAGCGGGGTACACAGCTGGAGACACAACGGGACACAGCGAGGGACACAGCGAGGACAAAGCGGGACACAGGGGGAGACAGCAGGGACAGAGCAGGACACAGCAGGACACAGTGGTTCACAGCGGGGGACACTGCCGGACACAGCGGGGGACCTAGAGAGGACACAGCAGGACAAAGCAGGGGACACAGCGAGGACACAGCGGGGGACACAGCGGGGGACACAGCGGGACACAGTGGGGGACACAGCGTGGACACAGCGGGACACAGCGTGGGACAAAGCGGGAGACAGCGGGGGACACAGCGAGGACACAGCGGAACACAGCGGCGACACAGAGGGGACACAGCGGGAACACTGCTGGGACACAGCGGATCACAGCGGGGTACACAGCAGGACACAACGGGACACAGCTTGGGACACCGCGGGGACACAGCGGGACACAGCGAGGACACATCGAGGACACAGCGGGACACAGCGGGACACAGCGTGGGACAAAGCGGGAGACAGCGGGGGACACAGCGAGGACACAGCGGGACACAGCGGCGAAACAGAGGGGACACAGCGGGAACACTGCGGGGACACAGCGAATCACAGCAGGGTACACAGCAAGACACAACGGGACACAGCTTGGGACACAGCGGGGACACAGCGGGACACAGCGAGGATGCAGCGAGGACACAGCGGGACACAGCGGGACACAGCGTGGGACAAAGCGGGAGACAGCAGGGGACACAGCTAGGACACAGCGGGACACAGCGGCGACACAGAGGGGATCAGCGGGGG
>NW_012311555.1:0-2324 GCF_000151885.1 Dipodomys ordii | reverse complement strand
TTCTGCTTCTGCTTCTGCTTCAATTTCTCCTTCTGCTTCTCATTCTGCTTCTGCGTCTTCTGTTTCTTCTGCTTCTCCTGCTTCTGCTTCTCCTGCTTCTCATAATTCTCGTGCTGCTTCTCCTTCTGCGTCTCTTTCTGCTTCTGCTTATCCTTTGGCTTCTCCTACTCCTAATCCTTCTCTTTCGCCTTCTCCTTCTTCTTCTTCTTCTTCTGCTTCTCCTGGTGCTTCTGCTTCTGCTTATTCTACTATTTCTGTTTCTTCTGCTTCTGCTTCAGATTGTGCTTCTTCTGTTTCTCCTTCTGCTTCAGATTCTGCTTCTGCTTCTTCGGCTTCTCCTGTTTCTTCTGCTTCTGCTTCTCCTGCTTCTTCTTCTTCTCCTGCTTCTCCTTCTGCTCCTGCTTCTCCTTCTGCTTCTGCTCTTCTCCTTCTTCTGTTTCTTTTGCTTCTGTTTCTTCTGCTTCTTCTTCTTCTGTTTCTTCTGATTCTACTTCTGCTTTTGCTTCTTCTTCTTCTCCTGCTTCTCCTTCTGCATCTTCTTCTGCTTCTGCTTCTCCTTCTGCTGCTTCTTCTGCTTCTTCTTCTCCTTCTTCTGCTTCTCCTTCTGCTTCTCCTTCTGCTTCTCCTTCTGCTGCTCCTTCTGCTTCTCGTTCTGCCTCTGATTCTCCTTCTGCTCTTCCTACTCCTAATCCTTCTCATTCTCCTTCTCCTTCTTCTTCTTATGCTTCTCTGCTTCTGCTACTGCTTCTTCTGCTTGTCTGTTTCTCTGCTTCAAGGTCCTGCTTCTGCTTCTTCGGCTTCTTCTGTTTCTTCTGCTTCTGCTTCTCCTGATAATGCTTCTTCTGCTTCTCTTTCTGCTTCTCCTAATGCTTATGCTTCTCCTTCTGCTCCTTCTCCTTCTTCTGTTTCTTCTTCATCTTAATCTGCTTCTCCCGCTTCTGCTTCTTCTGCTTCTCCTTCGTTTCCTCTGTATCTGCATCTGCTTCTCCTTCTTCTGCTTCTCTTTCTGCTTCTGCTTCTTCTGATTCTCCAACTAATCCTTCTTCTTCTCCTTCTGTTTCTGCTTCTCTTTCTGCTTCTCCATCTCCTTCTGCTTCACCTTCTGATGCTCCTTCTCCTTCTTCTGTTTCTCCCTCTGCTTCTGCTTCTGCTTCTTATGCTTCTTTTTGTTCTTCTGCTTCTGCTTCTCCTGCTTCTGCTTCTTATGCTTCTACTGCTTCTACTTCTGCTTCTTCTTCTTCTGCTTCTTGTGCTTCTACTTCTCTATCTGCTTCTGCTTCTCCTGCTTGTTTTTCTGCTTCTTCTGCTGCTTCTCCTTCTGCTGCTTCTTCTACTTCTCCTTCTGCTTCTCTTTTTGCTTCTCTTTCTGCTTCTGTTTCTTCTGTTTCTCCTGCCTGAATTTCTGGTTCTACTTGTTCTGCTGCTTCTCCTTCTGCTTCTGCTTCTACTTCTGCTTCTGTTTCTGGTTCTTCTGCTTCTTCTCTTTCGGCTTCTCCTGCTTCTGCTTCTTGTGCTTCTCCTGCTTTTCTTTCTGCTTCTCATTCCGCTTTTGCTTCTCCTTCTGCTTCTGCTTCTCCTCCTTCTCCTTCTCCTACTTCTGCTTCTCCTTCAGCTTCTGCTTCTTCTGTTTCTCCTGCTTCTCCTTCTGCATCTCCTTCTGCTTGTGCTTGTCCTTATGCTCCTTCTTCTTCTTCTGCTTCTCCTTCTCCTTCTTTTGCTTCTGCTTCTTCTGCTTTTCCTGATTCTCCTTCTGCTTCTGCTTCTTCTGCTTCTCCTGCTTCTCCTTCTGCATCTTCTTCTGCTTCTCCTTCTCCTTCTTCTGCTTCTCCTTCTGATTCTCCTTCTGCTTCTTCTTCTGCTGCTTTACCTGCTTCTCTTTCTTCTTCTCCTTCTGCTTCTCCTTCTGTTTCTCCTTCTCCTTCTTGTTCTTCTGCTTTTGCTTCGGCTTCTCCTTCTGCTTCAGCTACAATTGCTACTGCTTCTACGTCTTCTGTTTCTTCTGCTTCTCCTTCTGCTTTTGATTCTCTTTCTGCTTCTGCTTCTCCTTCAGCTTGTCATTCAGCTTCTCCAGATTCTGCTTCTTCTGCTTCTCCTGCTTCTCCTTCTGCTTCAGGTTCTGCTTCTGCTTCTTCGGCTTCTTCTGCTTCTGCTTCTCCTGCTTCTGCTTCTTCTGCTTCCCCTCCTTCTCTTTCTGCTTCTCCTTCTGTTTCTGCTTCTCCTTCTGCTTCTTGTCCTTCTCCTGATTCTTCTACTTCTGCTTCTCCTGTTTCTGCATCTCCTGCTTCTCCTTCTGCTGCTCTTTCTGCTTCTCCTGCTGCTTTTCA
>NW_012311554.1:0-2324 GCF_000151885.1 Dipodomys ordii | reverse complement strand
CGGGGACACTGCAGGGGCCCAGCGGGACAAAGCGGGCAACACAGCGTGACACAGCAGGACACAGCGGGGACACAGCGGGGGACAGCAGGGGACAGAGAGGGGACACAGCGGGACACAGTGGGGACACAGCTGGACACAGTGGGGGACACAGCGGGACACAGGGGGCACACAGTGGGGACACAGCGGGGGACACAGCGGGACACAGCGGGTCACAGCGGGGGACACAGCGGGACACAGCGGGGGAAACAGAGGGGTACACAGCGGGACACAGCCGGGAACACAGCGTGGACACAGTGGGACACACCGGGACACAGCGTCAATACAGCGGGAACAGAGCGGGTCACAGCAGGGACACAGTGAGGCACAGCGGGACACAGCGAGGGACACAGAGGGACACAGCGGGGACACAGCGGGACACAGCAGGACACAGCGGGGGACACAGCGGAACACAGCGTGGGACACATCGAGGACACAGCGGGACACAGCGGGACACAGCGGGGACACAGCAGGGACACAGCAGGGACACAGCGGAGGACACAGCGGGACCCAGCAGGACACAGCGTCGATACAGCGAGGACACAGCGGAACACAGCGGGGTACACAGCTGGGGACACAACGGGACACAGCGGTGGACACAGCGAGGACACAGCGGGAGACAGCGGGGACACTGCGGGAACAGAGCTGGACACAGCGGGGTACACAGAGGGACACAGCTGGGGACACAGAGTGGTACACAGAGGGACACAGCGGGAAACACTGCGAGGTCACAGCGGGGGACCAAGCGGGACAACACGGGACACAGTGTAACACAGCGAGACACAGCTGGACACAGCGGGGGACAAAGCGGGGGACAAAGGGGACAGGGGACACAGCGGGACACAGCGGGGACACAGCTGGACACAGCGGGGTACACAGAAGGACACAGCGTGCACACAGTGGGGACACAGCAGGACACAGCGGGACACAGCGGGGACGGAGCATGACAGAGCATGACACAGTGAGGACACAGCGGAACTCAGCGGGAGACATAGCAATACACAGCGGGACACAGTGGGACACACCGGGGAGACAGCAGGGACACAGTGGGGGACACAGCGGGACACAGCGGGTCACAGTGGGGGACACAGCGCGACACAGCGGGGGACACAGAGGGGTACACAGCGGGACACAGGGGGAAAACAGCGCGGACACAGCGGGACACAGCGGGACACAGCGTCGATACACCGGGGACACAGTGTTACACAGCGTGGTACCCAGCTGTGGACACAACGGGACAGAGTGGGGGCACAGCGAGACACTGCGGGACACAGCAGGGGACACAGCGGGACACAGCGGGACACAGCGGGGAACAGAGAGGGAGACAGCGGGGGACATAGCGAGGACAAATTGGGACACAGCGGTGACACAGCGGGGACTCAGTGTGGGACGCAACGGGGGACAAAGAGGGACACCACGGAACACAGCGGGACACAGCGGGAAACAGCAGTGACCCTGCGGGGACACGGTGGGACACAGCGGGGGACACAGCGCGACACAGCGGGGGACAGAGCGAGGACACATTGGGACACATTGGGACACAGCAGGACTCAGCGGGGGACACAGCTGTACACAGTGGGACAAAGCGGGACACAGCGGGGACACAGCAGAGACACAGCCGGGGACACAGCGGGACACAGTGGGGGACACAGGGATGACACAGCGGGGGACACAGCGGGACCTAGCATCGATACAGCCGGTACACAGTGGGACACAGTGGGGTACACAGCTGGGGACACAGGGAGGACACAGCAGAACACAGCGGGACACAGCTGGGGACACAGCGGGAACCAGCGGGACACAGCGGAACACAGCAGGAGACAAAGCCGGAGACAGTGGGGGACACAGCGAGGACACAGGGGGACACAGCGACGACACAGAGGGGACTCAGCGGGGGACACAGCGTGGGACAAAGTGGGACAACGCGGGACACAGTGTTACACAGTGTTACACAGTGGGGACACTGTGGGACACAGCAGGACAAAGCGGGGGACAAAGTGGGACACAGCGGGACACAGCGGGGGACACAGCGGGGGACAGCGGAGAGAGAGAGAGTGGCCACAGCAAGACACAGCGGTGACACAGCTGGACACAGCGGGTTACACAGCGGGACACAGCGGGCACACAGCGGGGACACAGCGTCGATAGAGCGGAGACACAGCGAGACACAGCGGGGAACACAGGAAGGAAACAGCGGGACCCAGTGGGACACAGAGTCGATACAGCAGGACACAACGGGGTACACAGCTAGGAACACAACGGGACACAGCGGGGGACACAGCGAGGAC
>NW_012311553.1:0-2324 GCF_000151885.1 Dipodomys ordii | reverse complement strand
GAAGCAATAGGAGAAGCAGAAGGAGAAGCAGAAGCAGAATGAGAAGCTTGAAAGAGAAGCAGTAGAAGAAGAAGAAGCAGGAAAAGCAGAAGCAGCAGAAAGAGAAAAAGAAGAAGAAGAAGAAGAAGAAGAAGAAGAAAAAGAAGAAGAAGAAGAAGAAGAAGAAGAAGAAGAAAAGAAGAAGAAGAAGAAGAAGAAGAAGAAGAAGAAGAAGAAGAAGAAGAAGAAGAAGAAGAAGAAGAAGAAGAAGAAGAAGAAGAAGAAGAAGAAGAAGAAGAAGAAGAAGAAGAAGAAGAAGAAGGAGAAGGAGAAGCAGTAGAATCAGAAGAAGCAGAAGCAGGAGAAGCAGAAGAAAAAGAATAAGCATAAGAAGCAGAATCAAAGGGAGAAGCAGAAGAAGGAGAAGCAGAAGCAGAAGAAGCAGCAGAAGGAGAAGCAGAAGCAGAAGAAGATGCAGAAGGAGAATCAGGAGAAGCAGAAGAAGGAGAAGGAGAAGGCGAAAGAGAAGGATTAGGAGTAGGAGAAGCAAAAGGATAAGCACAAGCAGAAAGAGATGCCGAAGGAGAAGCAGCACGAGAAGTAGGAGAAGCAGGAGAAGCAGAAGCAGGAGAAGCAGAAGAAACAGAAGGCGCAGAAGCAGAATGAGAAGCAGAAGGAGAAATTGAAGCTGAAGCAGAAGCAGAAGGAGAAGCAGAAGAAGGAGAAGCAGAAAGAGAAGCACAACGAGAAGCAGGAGAAGCAGAAGCAGGAGAAGCAGAAGCAGAAGAAACATAGGAAGGAGAAGAAGCAGAAGCAGAAGGAGAAGCAGAAACAGAAGGAAAAGCAGAAAGAGAAGCAGGAGAAGCTGAAGAAGCATCAGCAGGAGAAGCAGAAGCAGAAGAAGCCGAAGAAGCAGAAGCAGAACCTGAAGCAGAAGGAGAAGCAGAAGAAGCAGAATCTGGAGAAGAAGAAGGAGAACCAGAAGGAGAAGCAGAAGCAGAAAGAGAAGCAAAAGCAGAAGGTGAAGCAGAAGAAACAGAAGAAGCAGAAGCAGTAGCAGAAGAAGCTGAAGATGCAAAAGCAGAAAGAGAAGCAGAAGGAATAGCAGAAGAACGAGAAGGAGAAGGAGAAACAGAAGGAGAAGGAGAAGGAGAAGCAGAAGGAGAATCAGGAAAGGCAGAAGAAGCAGAATCAGACGGAGAAGCAGAAGAAGGAGAAGGAGAAGCAGAAGCAGAAGAAGAAGCAGACGGAAAAGCACAAGCAGAAGGAGATGCAGAAGGAGAAGCAGGAGAAGCAGAAGAAGCGGAAGCAGAAGGAGAGAAGAAGTAGAAGAAGCAGAATCCGAAGAAGCAGAAGCAGAAGTAGAAAGAGAAGCCGACGAAGAGAAGCAGAACGAGAAGCAGGAGAAGCAGAAGAAGCAGAAGCGGGAGAAGCAGAAGAAGAAGAAACAGAAGAAGGAGAAGGAGCAGAAGCAGAAGGAGAAGGAAAAGCAGAAGGAGAAGCAGAAAGAGAAGCAGGAAAAGCAGAAGAAGCAGAAGCAGGAGAAGCAGAAGAAACAGGAGAAGGACAAGAAGCAGAAGAAGAAAGAGAAGCAGAAACAGAAGGAGAAGCAGAAAGAGGAGGGGAAGCAGAAGAAGAAGAAGCAGGAGAAGCAGAAGCATAAGAATCCGAAGAAGCAGAAGCAAAACCTGAAGCAAAAGCGGAAGCAGGAGAAGCAGAAGAAGCAGAATCTGGAGAAGCTGAATGAGAAGCTGAAGGAGAAGCAGAAGCTGAAAGAGAATCAAAAGCAGAAGGAGACGCAGAAGAAACAGAAGAAGCAGTAGCAGTTGCAGCAGAAGGAGAAGCAGAAAGAAAAGCAGAAGAACGAGAAGGAGAAGGAGAAACAGAAGGAGAAGCAGAAGGCGAATCAGAAGGAGAAGCGGAAGAAGCAGAAGGAGAAGCCGAAGCAGAAGAAACAGAAGGAGAAGCAGAAGGAGAAACAGAAGCAGAAGAAGCAGCAGAAGGAGAAGCAGAAGCAGAAGAAGATGCAGAAGGTGAAGCAGGAGAAGCAGAAGAAGCAGAAGCATAAGGAGAAGTAGAAGTAGGAGAAGGAAGAGCCGCAGAAGAAATAGGAGGAGCAGAAGCAGAAGCAGAAGCAGAATGAGAAGCAGAAAGAGAAGGAGTAGAAGCAGAAGAAGCAGGAAAAGAAGAAGCAGAAGAAAGAGAAGAAGAAGAAGAAGAAGAAGAAGAAGAAGAAGAAGAAGAAGAAGAAGAAGAAGAAGAAGAAGAAGACGATGATGATGAAGATTAGAAGAATAAGAAGAAGAAGAAGAATACGACGAAGAAGAAGAAGATGACGTTGAAGA
>NW_012311552.1:0-2324 GCF_000151885.1 Dipodomys ordii | reverse complement strand
AAGGAGGGGAAAGCAGTAAGAATTTGAATCAAGAGGAAGCGAAGCATTAGAATCGGAAGAAGCAGAAGGAGAACTGAAGCAGAAGGAGTAGCAGAAGAAGCAGGAGAAGAAACAGGAGAAGTTTAGAAGCAGATGCAGAAGGAGAAGCAGAAACATAAGTGAAGCAGAAAGAGAAGCAGGGGAAGCAGAAGTAGCATAAGTAGTTGTGAAGCAGAAGAAGGAGAAGGAGAAGCCAGAGCAGAAGAAGAAGCAGAAGGATAAGCACAAGCAGAAGGAGATGCAGAAGGAGAGGCAGGAAATGCAGAAGACACAGAAGCAGAAGGAGAAGAAGAAGGAGAAGAATCAGAATCAGAAGAAGCAGAAGCAGAAATAGAAAGAGAAGCCGACGAAGAGAAGCAGTATGAGAAGCAGGAGAAGCAGAAGAAGCACAAGCGGGAGAAGCAGAAGAAGAAGAAACAGAAGAAAGAGAAGGAGCAGAAGCAGGAGAAGCAGAAAGAGAAGCAGGAAAAGCAGAAGAAGCAGAAGCAGGAGAAGCAGAAGGAGAAAAAACAGGAGAAGGACAAGAAGCAGAAAGAGAAGCAGTAGAAGCAGAAGAGGCAGGAAAAGCAGAAGCAGAAGAAACAGAAGAAGAAGAAGACGACGAAGAAGAAGAAGAAGCAGCAGCAGCATAAGGAGAAGCATAAGGAGAAGCATAAGGAGAAGTATAAGGAGAAGCAGTAGAAGCAGAAGAAGCAGAAGCAGGAGAAGCTGAAACAGAAGAAAAAGAATAAGCAAAAGAAGCAGAAGCAGAAGCAGTGAGAGAAGCAGAAGAAGAAGAAGGAGAAGGAGCAGCAGAAGGAGAAGCAGAAGCAGAAAGAGAAGCAGAAACAGAAGGAGAACAAGAAGGAGAAGCAGGAGAATCAGAAGAAGCAGAAAGAGAAGGAGAAGAAGGAGAAGCAGAAGTTGAATCTGAAGAAACAGAAGAAGAAGAAGCAGAAGAAACAGAAGCAAAAGAAACAGAAGAAGGAGAAGAGCAGAAGCAGAAGCAGAAGGAGAAGCAGAAGCAGAAGGAGAAGCAGAAAGAGAAGCAGGAGAAGCAGAAGAAGCAGGAGAAGCAGAAGCAGAAGAAACAGGAGAAGCCGAAGAAGCAGAAGCAGAATTTGAAGCAGAAGGAGAAACAGAAGAAGCACAATCTGAAGCAGAAGCAGAAGAAACAGAAATAGTAGAATAAGCAGAAGCAGAAGCACCAGGACAAGCAGAAGAACAAGAAGGAGAAGGCGAAAAAGAAGGATTAGGAGTAGGAGAAGCAAAAGGATAAGCTGAAGCAGAAAGAGACGCAGAAGGAGAAGCAGCACGAGAAGTAGGAGAAGCAGGAGAAGCAGAAGCAAGAGAAGCAGAAGAAACAGAAGACGCAGAAGCAGACTGAGAAACAGAAGGAGAAATTGAAGCAGAAGGAGAAGCAGAAGGAGAAGCTGAAGAAGGAGAAGGAGAAGCAGAAAGAGAAGCAGAAAGAGAAGCAGAAAGAGAAGCACAACGAAAAGCAGGAGAAGCAGAAGCAGGAGAATCAGAAGCAGAAGAAACATAACAAGGAGAAGAAGCAGAAGGAGAAGCAGAAACAGAAGGAAAAGCAGAAATAGAAGCAGGAGCAGCAGAAGAAGAAGCAGCAGGTGAAGCAGAAGCAGAAGAAGCCGAAGAAGCAGAAGCAGAACTTGAAGCATAAGGAGATACAGGAGAAGCAGAAGAAGCAGAATCTGGAGAAGCAGAAGGAGAAGCAGAAGCAGAAAGAGAAGCAAAAGCAGAAGGAGAAGCATAAGGAGAAGCAGAAGAAACAGAAGAAGCAGAGGCAGTAGCAGAAGATGTAGAAGCAGAAGGAGAAGCAGAAGGAAAAGCAGAAGAACGAGAAGGAGAAGGAGAAGGAGAAACAGAAGGAGAAGCAGAAAGAGAAGCAGAAGAAGGAGCAGGAGAAGGAAAAGCAGCAGGAGAAGCAGAAAGAGAAGCAGAAGGAGAAGCAGGAGATGCAGAAACAGGAGAAGCAGAAGCAGAAGAAACAGGAGAAGGACAAGAAGCAGAAGCAGAAGGAGATGCAGAAACAGAAGGAGAAGCAGAAGGAGAAGGAGGGGAAGCAGAAGAAGCTGAAGCAGGAGAAGCAGAAGCATAAGAATGCGAAGAAGCAGAAGGAGAACCTGAAGCAGAAGGAGAAGCAGGAGAAGCAGAAGAAGCAGAATCTGGAGAAGCAGAAGGAGAAGCAGAAGGAGAAGCAGAAGCAGAAAGAGAATCAAAAGCAGAAGGTTGAAGGAGAAGAAACAGAAGAAGTAGAAGGAGTAGCAGGTTGTAGCCGAAGCATG
>NW_012311551.1:0-2325 GCF_000151885.1 Dipodomys ordii | reverse complement strand
TTCTGCTTCTGCATCTTCTCCTTCTGTTTCTTCTGCTTCTGCTTCTCCTGCTTCGGCTTCTCCTGCTTCTCTTTCTGCTCCTCTTTCTTTCTGCTTCTCCTTCTCCTTCTTCTGCTTCTCCTTCTGCTTCTGCTTCTCCTTCTGCTTCAATTTCCCCTTCTGCTTCTCATTCTGCTTCTGCGTCGTCTGTTTCTTCTGCTTCTCCTGCTTCTGCTTCTCCTGCTTCTCCTAGTTCTCGTGCTGCTTCTCCTTCTGCGTCTCTTTCTGCTTCTGCTTATCCTTTTGCTTCTCCTACTTCTAATCCTTCTCTTTTGCCTTCTCCGTCTTCTTCTTCTGCTTCTCCTGCTTCTTATGCTTCTCCTGCTTCTCTTTCTGCTTCTCCTTCTGCCTCTGCTTCTCCTTCTGCTTCTGCTTCTGCTCTTCTCCTTCTTCTGTTTCTTTTGCTTCTGTTTCTTCTGCTTCTTCGTCTTCTGTTTCTTCTGATTCTACTTTTGCTTCTCCTTCTTCTCCTCTTTCTGCTTCTACTTCTGCTTCTTCTGATTGTCCTGCTTCTCCTTCTTGTTCTCCTTCTGCTTCTTTTGCTTAATCTTTTTCTTCTGCTTCTGCTTCTCCTGCTTCTGCTTCTCCTGCTTCTCCTTATGCTTCTCCTTATGCTGCTGCTTATTCTTCTTCTTCCTCTTCTTCTTCTTCTTCTTCTTCTTCTTCTTCTTCTTCTTCTTCTTCTTCTTCTTCTTCTTCTTCTTCTTCTTCTTCTCTTTCTTCTGCTTCTGCTTTTCCTGCTTCTTGTGCTTCTACTGCTTCTCTTCTGCTTCTCCTTCTGCTTCTCCTATTGCTTCTGCTGCCCTTCCTTCTCCTTCCGCTTCTGCTTCTTCTGCTTCTCCTGCTTCTCGTTCTGCATCTTCTGCTTCTGCTTCTCCTTCTGCTGCTTCTTCTGCTTCTGCTACTCCTTCTTCTGCTTCTCCTTCTGATTCTCCTTCTACTTCTCTTTCTGCTGCTCCTTCTCCTTCTGCTGCTTCTCCCTCTGATTCTTCTTCTTATGCTTATTCTTTTTCTACTGCTTCTGCTTCTCCAGCTTCTGCTCCTTCTGCTTCTACTTCTTCTCCTTATGCTTCTCCTTCTCCTTCCCCTTCCCCTTCTTCTTCTTCTTCTTCTTCTTCTTCTTCTTCTTCTTCTTCTTCTTCTTCTTCTTCTTCTTCTTCTTCTTCTTCTTCTTCTTCTTCTTCTTCTCTTTCTTATGCATCTTCTTCTGCTTCTCCTGCTTCTCGTTCTGCTTCTCTTTCTGCTTCTCCTGCTTCTGCTTCTCCTTCTGCTTCTGCTTCTCCTTCTGCTTCTGCTTCTGCTTCAATTTCTCCTTCTGCTTCTCATTCTGCTTCTGCGTCTTCTGTTTCTTCTGCTTCTCCTGCTTCTGCTTCTCCTGCTTCTCCTACTTCTCGTGCTGCTTCTCATTCTGCGTCTCTTTCTGCTTCTGCTTATCCTTTTGCTTCTCCTACTCCTAATCCTTCTCTTTCGCCTTCTCCTTCTTGTTCTTCTGCTTCTCCTGGTGCTTCTGCTTCTGCTTATTCTACTCTTACTGTTTCTTCTGCTTCTGCTTCAGATTGTGCTTCTTCGGTTTCTCCTCCTGCTTCAGATTCTGCTTCTGCTTCTTTGGCTTCTCCTGTTTCTTCTGCTTCTGCTTCTCCTTCTTCTTCTGCTTCTCCTGCTTCTCCTTCTGCTTCTCCTTCTGCTTCTGCTTCTCCTTCTTCTTCTGCTTCTGCTCTTGTCCTTCTTCTGTTTCTTTTGCTTCTGCTTCTTCTTCTTCTGTTTCTTCTGATGCTACTTCTGCTTCTCCTTCTTCTCCTTCTCTTTCTGCTTCTACTTCTTCTGATTTTCCTGCTTCTCCTTCTTGTTCTCCTTCTGTTTCTGCTTCTCATTCTGCTTCTGCTTCTCCTTCTGCTGCTCCTTCTCCTTCTCTTTCTTCTTCTTCTTCTTCTTCTTCTTCTTCTTCTTCTTCTTCTTCTTCTTCTGATTCTTCTTCTTCTTCTTCTTCTTCTCCTTCTTCTTCTTCTTCTTCTCCTTCGTCATCTTCTTCTTCTTCTTCTTCTATTTCTTCATCTTCTTCATCACCTTCTTCTACTACTACTTCTGGGAGGGGGAATTAAAGAACTTCAAAAGCAAAGGATACAAGGTAAAAAATGAAAAAAAAACATTGCAACAGAAAACCTTCAAAAGAAAAAACAATAGATAACAAACCAAAAACAAAATAAGAGAAAGAAACAAATAAACAAATAGCAATCAAAAAAAGTACTGAGTCAAGGAGACACAGAAAGAAGAAAAAGACAAAGCGAC
>NW_012311550.1:0-2325 GCF_000151885.1 Dipodomys ordii | reverse complement strand
ACTGGGAGGACAAAGCGGAACACAGCATGGGACAAAGTGAGGACACAGCGGGACACAGCGAGACACAGCAGGACACAGCGTGAAACAGCGGTGAACCTGCAGGGACACAGCGGGACACAGCAGGGGACACAGCGGGACCCAGCGGGACACAGCGGGGGACACAGCAGGACACAGCGGGGACAAAGCGGGACACAGTGGGGGACACAGCAGGGACAAAGCGTGACACAGTGGGGGACACAGCGAGGACACCGCGGGACACAGCGTTGACACAGCGGGACTCAGCTGGGGACACTGCGGGACACATCGGGACACAGCGGGGACACAGCAAGGACACAGCGGGGGACACAGGAAGACACAGATGATCACAGCCGGGGAAACAGAGGGACACAGCGAGAGACACAGCGGGGGACACAGCGGGACCTAGCGGAGAACAAAGAGAGGAAACAGCGGGACCCAGCGGGACACAGCGTCGATAGAGCGGGGACACAGAGGGACACAGCGGTGACACAGGGGGACTGAGCGGGGGATACTGCGGGACACAGCGGGGGACACAGCTGGACACAGTGGGGAACACAGAGAGGACACAGCTGGACCCAGCGGGACAAAGTGTCGATACAGCGGGAGCACAGCGGGATACAGCGGGGTACACAGCTGATGACACAAAGCGACACAGTGGGGGACACAGCGGGACACAGCGGGACACAGCGGGGCACAGCAGGGACAAAACGGGAGACACAGTGGGGAACAGAGCAGGACACAGAGGGGGACACAGAGAGGACACAGTGGGGACACAGCGAGACTCAGCCGGGGACACAGCGGGGGAAAAAGAGGGACACCACGTGACACAGTGGGACACAGCGGGACACAGTGGGGGACAAAGCGGGACACAGCGGGACACAGCCGGACACAGCCGGACACAGCCGGACACGGCGGGGGACACAGTGGGACACAGAGGGGGGCACAGCGGGATACAGAGGGGGACACAGCGGGACACAGCGGGGGACACAGCGAGGACACAGCAGAATACAGCGTGGGAAACAGCGAGGACACAGCGGGACACAGCGAGACACAGCGGGACACAGTGGGGACACAGAAGTAGACACAGCGAGACACAGCGGGGGACACAGCGGGACACAGCGGGGAACACAGCGAGGACACAGCGGGGACACTGCGGGAACATAGTGGGACACAGCGGGGCACAGAGCGTGACACAGCGGGACACAGCTTGGGACACAGCGGGAACACAGCAGGACACAGCGGGGGACACAGCGAGGACACAGCGGGACACAGCGGGACACAGCGTGGGACAAAGCGGGAGACAGCAGGGGACACAGCGAGGACACAGCGGGACACAGCGGCGACACATAGAGGTCTCAGCGGGGGACACAGTGGGGGACAGAGCGGGACACAGCGGGACACTGCGGGGCACAGCGGGGGACACTGCGGGGCACAGCGGGGGATACAGCGGGACACAGCGGGGGACACAGGGAGGACACAGCTTAACAAAGCATGGGACAAAGCGAGGACACAGCGGGACACAGCGAGACACAGCGGGACCCAGCGGGGACCCAGCAGTGGACACAGAGGGACACAGCGGGGGACAAAGCAGGACACCACGGAACACAGCAGGACACAGCGTGAAACAGGGGTGAACCTGCGGGGACACAGCGGGACACAGCGGGGGACACAGCGAGGACACAGCAGGACACAGCGGGGTACACAGCGAGGAAACCACGGGGGACACAGCAGGGGACACAGCGGGACACAGCGGGGAACACAGCGAGGACACAGCGGGACACAGCGGGAAACAGCGTCGATACAGAGGGGACTCAGAGGGGGACACAGCGGGGAAACAGCGGGGGAGAAAGTGGGATACCACGGGAAACAGTGTGACACAGCGGGACACAGCGGGGACATTGCGGGGACACTGCAGGAAAAAGCGGGGGACACGGCGGGACACAGTGGGACACAGCGGGGGACACAGCGGGGGACAGCGGAGACAGAGATGGGCCACAGCGGGACAGAGCGGTGACACAGCTGGACACAGCGGGTTACACAGCGGGACACAGCGGGCACACCGGGGACACAGCGGGACACAGCGGGACACAGCGGGACACAGCGGAGACACAGTGGAACACAGCGGGACAAAGCGGGGGACACAGCGGGACACAGCTGGGGACACAGCGAGGACACAGTGGGACACAGCGGGGGAAACAGTGAGGACACAGCGGGACACAGCCGGGGAAAAAGCGGGACATAGCGGGGACACAGCAGTGGACAAAGGGGGACACAGCGGGGGACACAGCCGTACACAGCGGGGGAAAC
>NW_012311549.1:0-2325 GCF_000151885.1 Dipodomys ordii | reverse complement strand
TCACATAGTGGGACACAGCGAACACAGCGTGGGACACAGCGGGACACAGCGGGGGACCCAGCGAGGACACAGCAGGACACAGCGGGGGACACAGCTGGGGACATAGAGGGACAGAGCGGGGAACACAGCGAGGACACAACGGGACCCAGCAGGACACAGAGTCGATACAGCGGGGACACAGGGTTACACAGCGTGGTACCCAGCTGTGGACACAACGGGACAGAGTGGGGGCACAGTGAGACACAGCAGGACACAGCGAGGACAATGCGGGACACATTGGTGACACAGCGGGGACAACAGCCGGACACAGCAGCGGACACAGCGGGGGACACAGCGCGACACAGCAAGACATAGCATGGACACAGCAGTAGACACATCGGGACATAGCGGGGGACACAGCTGGGGACACAACGGGACACAGCGGTGGACACAGCGAGGACACAGCAGGACCCACCGGGACCCAGCGGGGGACACAGCGAGGACACAGCAGGACACAGCGTTGACAAAGCGTGAGACACAGCGAGGGACAGAGCAGGAGACAGCGGGGAACACAGCGAGGACACAGCGGAACACAGCGGGACACAGCGTCGATACAGCGGGGACACAGCGTTACACAGCGTAGTACACATATGTTTACACAACGGGACACAGTGGGGGCACAGCCGGACACAGCGGGACACAGTGGGACAATGCGGGGACAAAGCGTGAGACACAGCAGGGGACAGAGAGGGAGACAGCAGGGGACACAGCGAGGAAACAGCGGGACACAGCGGTGACACAGCGGGAACTCAGCGGGGGACACAGCGGGACACAGCGGGGGACACAGCAAGGACCAAGCGGGACACAGCGTAGATACAGCGGGCACACAGCGTTACACAGTGTGGTACACAGCTGTGGACACAACGAAATACAGTGGGGGCACAGCGGGACACAGCGGGACACAGTGGGACACAGCGGGGACAAAGCGTGAGACACAGCGGGGGACAGAGCGGGAGACAGCGGGGGCCACAGCGAGGACACAGAGGGACACAGCGGGGACTCAGCGGGGGACACAGCGGGAGACAAAGAGGGACACCACGGAACACAGCGGGACACAGCGGGAAACAGCAGTGACCCTGCGGGGACACAGTGGGACACAGCTGGGGACACAGCGGGACACAGAGGGGGACAGAGCGGGAAACAGAGGGGGACAGAGCGTGGGACACAACGAGACACAGCAGGGACAAAGCTGGACACAGCGGGGTACACAGAGGGACACAGCAGGGACGCAGCGGGGAAACAGCTTGACACAGCAGGACACAGCGGGACACAGCGGGGGACACAGCAGTACACAGCAGGACAAAGCGGGACACAGCGGGGACACAGCAGAGACACAGCGGGGGACACAGCGGGACAGAGTGGGGCAAACAGCTGGGGACACAGCGAGGACACAGCGGGACACAGCGGGACACAGCGGGGACACTGCGGGAACATAGCAGGACACAGCGGGTTACACAGCGGGACACAGCGGGACACAGCTGGGGACACAGCGGGGACACAGCAGACACAGCGGAACACAGCGGGACACAGAGTCGATACAGCGGGGACACAGGTGTTACACAGCGTGTTACCCAGCTGTGGACACAACGGGACAGAGTGGGGGCACAGCGAGACACAGCGGGACACAGCGAGGACACAGCGGGACACATTTGGTGACACAGCGGGGAAAACAGTAGGACACAGCAGCGGACACAGCGGGGGACACAGCGCGACACAGCAAGACATAGCATGGACACAGCAGTAGACACATCGGGACATAGCGGGGGACAAACCTGGGGACACAACGTGACACAGCGGTGGACACAGCGAGGACACAGCAGGACCCACCGGGACCCAGTGGGGGACACAGCGAGGACACAGCAGGTCACAGTGGGGGACACAGCGAGGACAAAGCGGGGGACACAGCGGAACACAGCGGGGAACACAGCGAGGACACAGCGGGACCCAGCGGGACACAGCGTCGATACAGCAGGCACACAGCGTTACACAGCGTGGTACTCAGCTGTGGACACAACGGGACACAGTGGGGGCACAGCCGGACACAGCGGGACACAGTGGGACACAGCGTTGACAAAGCGTGAGACACAGCGAGGGACAGAGCGGGAGACAGCGGGGGACACAGCGAGGACACAGCGGGACACAGCGGGACAGAACGGTGAGAGAGCAGGGGCAAAGCGGGACAAAGCAGGGACAAAGCGAGACACAGCGGGACACCGCGGGGGACACAGCGGGGGACAGCAGGGGACAAAGGACACAGCGGGACACAGCGGGGACACAGATGGACAC
>NW_012311548.1:0-2325 GCF_000151885.1 Dipodomys ordii | reverse complement strand
ACAGCGGGACACAGCGGGGGACACAGTGGGACAGAGCAGGGTACACAGCAGGGGACACAGAGGGACCCAGCGGGACACAGCGGGGGACACAGGGGGGACACTGCGGGACACTGCGGGAGACACAGCGAGGACACAGCGTGACACAGCGGAACACAGCAGGACACAGTTGGGACACAGCAGGGAACACAGCGGGACACAGAGGGGGACAAGCGGGACACAGTGGAGGACACGGGGGGACAATGCGGGACACAGCGGGGGACACAGCGATGACAAAGCGGGACACAGCGGGGACACAGCGGGACTCAACACGGTCACAGCGGGACACAGCAGGACACAGCGGGACACAGCGGGGACACAGCAGGGGACAGAGCGGGACACAGCGGGGGACACAGCGGTACACAGCGGGGGACACAGGGAGGACAAAGGGGACACAGCAGGGGACAAAGCGAGGACACAGCGGGACACATCTGGGACACAGCGGGAATCAGCGGGGGACACAGCGGGACACAGCGGGACACAGCGGGGACACAGCAGGGACACAGCGGGGGACACAGTGGGACAGAGCAGGGGACACAGCAGGGGACACAGAGGGACAGAGCCGGATACAGCAGGGGACACAGGGGAGACACAGTGGGACACAGCGGGGGACACAGTGAGGACACATTGGGAAACAGCGGGGACACAGCGGGACTCAGAGGGGGACACAGCAGTACACAGCGGGACACAGGGGGGCACAGCAGGGACACAGCATGGGACACAGCGGGTGACAAACGGGACACCACGGAATACAGGGGAATACAGCGGGACACAGCGGGGGACACAGCAGGACACAGCGGGACAAAGAGGTGGACACAGCGGAACACAGCAGGGGACAGAGCGGGGGACACAGCGGGACACAACGGGGACAAAGTGGCACTCAGCGGGGGACACAGGAGGGGACAAAGTGGAACACCACGGGACACAATGTGACACAACAGGACACAGCGGGGACACTGTGGGGAAACAGCGGCACAAAGCAGGGGACATAGTGGGACACAGCGGGACACAGCGGGGGACAGAGCAGGTAACAGCGGGGAACAGAATAAGGACAGAGCGGGACACAGCGGTGACACCGCTGGACACAGTGGGGTACACAGCAGGACACAGCGGGCACACAGCGGGGACACAGCAGGACACTTCGGGACACAGTGGGGACAGAGCGGGACAGAGGGACACAGCGGGGTACACAGCGGGACACACGAGGGACACAGTGAGGACACAGCGGGACAGAGCGGGGACAAAGCGGGGGACACAGCGGGAGACAGCAGGGACACAGCGGGACACAGCGGGGGACATAGTGGGACACAGCGGGGGACACAGCGACGACAAAGCAGGACACAGCGGGGAAACAGCAGGACTCAGCAGGGTCACAGCGGGACACAGCGGGACACAGCGGGACACAGCAGGGACACAGCAGGGGACACAGCGGGACACAGCGTGGGACACAGCGGGACACAGCGGGGAATACAGAGGGACACAGTGGGGAACACAGAGGGACACAGCGGGACACAGCGGGTACAGCGGGGACACAGAAGGGGACAGCGGGGACCCACCAGGGGACAACGTGGACACAGCGGGGCACAGCGGGGGACACAGCGGGACACAGCGGGGGACACAGGGGGGACAAAGCGGGACACAGTGGGGGACACAGTGGAATACAGCGGGACACAGCGGGGACACAGCCGGGACACAGCGGGTGACACAGTGGGACAGAGCAGGGGATACAGCAGGGGCCACAGAGGGACACAGCGGGACACAGCGGGGGACACAGCGAGGACACAGCGGGACACAGCAGGGGACACAGCGAGGACACATTGGGAGACAGCGGGTACACAGCGGAACTCAGCGAGGGACACATCAGGACACAGCGGGACACAGCGGGACACATCGGGGCACTACAGGTACACAGCATGTGACACAGCAGGGGACACAGCGGGACACAGCGGGGGACACAGCAGGACACAGCAGGGGACACAGGGAGGACACAGCGGGACACAGCGAGGGACACAGCGGTGGACACAGTGGGGACACAGCGTGGTACACAGAGAGGACACAGCGGGCACTCAGTGGGACACAGCATCGATACAGCGGGGACACAGCAAGGACAAGCGGGGTACACAGCTTGGGACTCTACGGGACACAGTGGGGGGACATAGCGGGGACACATCGGGGACACAGCGGAGCACAATGGGGGACTAAGTGGGGAGACACAGCATGGTAACAGAGCAAGACACAGCATGGGACTAAGCGAGGACACAGCGGGACTCAGCGTTTTACTCAGCGGGA
>NW_012311547.1:0-2325 GCF_000151885.1 Dipodomys ordii | reverse complement strand
AAGAAGCAGAAGCAGAATGCAGTGGGAGAAGCAGAAGAAGGAGAAGGAGCAGCAGAAGGAGAAGCAGAAGCAGAAAGAGAAGCAGAAACAGAAGAACAAAAGGATAAGCAGGAGAATCAGAAGAAGCAGAAGTAGAAACAGAAAGAGAAGTAGAAGAAGGAGAAGCAGAAGTAGAATCAGAAGAAACAGAAGAAGAAGAAGAAGAAGAAGAAGAAGAAGAAGAAGAAACAGAAGCAAAAGAAACAGAAGAAGGAGAAGAGCAGAAGCAGAAGCAGAAGGAAAAGCAGAAGCAGAAGGAGAAGCAGAAAGAGAAGCAGGAGAAGCTGAAGAAGCAGGAGAAGCAGAAGCAGAAGAAACAGGAGAAGCCGAAGAAGCAGAAGTAGAATCTGAAGCAGAAGGAGAAACAGAAGAAGTAGAATTTGAAGCAGAAGTAGAAGAAAGAGAAATAGTAGAATAAGTAGAAGTAGAAGCACTAGGAGAAGTAGAAGAAGAAGAAGGAGAAGGTGAAAGAGAAGGATTAGGAGTAGGAGAAGCAAAAGGATAAGCAGAACCAGAAAGAGACGCAGAAGGAGAAGCAGCACGAGAAGTAGGAGTAGCAGGAGAAGAAGAAGCAGGAGAAGCAACAGAAGGCGCATAAGCAGAATGAGAAGCAGAAGGAGAAATTGAAGCAGAAGCAGAAGCAGAAGGAGAAGCAGAAGCAGAAGAAGAAGCAGAAGAAGGAGAAGGACAAGGAGAATTAGAAAGAGAAGCAGAAAGAGAAGCAGAACGAGAAGCAGGAGAAGCAGAAGCTGGAGAAGCCGAAGCAGAAGAAACAGAAGAAGGGGAAGAAGCAGAAGCAGAAGGAGAAGCAGAAACAGAAGGAAAAGCAGAAAGAGATGCAGGAGAAGCAGAAGAAGCAGCAGCAGGAGAAGCAGAAGCAGAAGAAGCCGAAAAAGCAAAAGCAGAACCTGAAGCAGAAGGAGAAGCAGGAGAAGCAGAAAAAGCAGAATCTGGAGAAGCAGAAGGAGAAGCAGAAGCAGAAAGAGAAGCAAAAGCAGAAGGAGAAGCAGAAGAAACAGAAGAAGCAGAGGCAGTATCAGAAGAAGCAGAAGATTCAGAAGCAGAAGGAGAAGCAGAAGGAAAAGCAGAAGAACTAGAAGGAGAAGGAGAAGGAGAAACAGGAGTAGAACCAGAAAGAGAAGCAGAAGAAGGAGCAGTAGAAGGAAAAGCGGCAGGAGAAACAAAAGAGCAGCAGAAGGAGAAGCAGGAAATGCAGAAACAGGAGAAGAACAAGCCGAAGAAACAGGAGAAGGACAAGAAGCAGAAGAAGAAGGAGAAGCAGAAAGAGAAGGAGGGGAAGCAGAAGAAGCAGAAGCAGGAGAAGCAGAAGCATAAGAATCCGAAGAAGCAGAAGCAGAACCTGAAGCAGAAGGAGAAGCAGGAGAAGCAGAAGAAGCAGAATCTTTAGAAGCAGAATGAGAAGCAGAATGAGAAGCAGAAGCAGAAAGAGAATCAAAAGCAGAAGGAGAAGCAGAAGAAACAGAAGAAGTAGAAGCAGTAGCAGTTGTAGCAGAAGCAGTAGGAAAAGGAGAAGAACAAGAAGGAGAAGGAGAAGCAGAAGGAGAAGCAGAAGGAGAAGCAGAAAGAGAAGCAGGTAAAGCAGAAGAAGAAGAAGCAGAAGGAGAATCAGAAGGAGAAGCAGAAGATGGAGAAGGAGAAGCAGAAGCAGAAGAAGATGCAGAAGGAGAAGCAGAAGAAGCAGAAGCAGAAGGAGAAGCAGGAAAAGCAGAAGAAACAGAAGTAAAAGGTGAAGCAAAAGAAGGAGAAGGAGAAGCAGAGGCAGAAGAAGAAGCATAAGGACAAGTACAAGCAGAAGGAGATGCAGAAGAAGAAGCAGGAGAAGCAGAAGAAGCAGAAGCTGAAGGAGAAGCAGAAGTAGGAGAAGGAGAAGGAGGAGAAGCAGAAGCAGAAGGAGAAGCAGAAGCAGAATGAGAAGCAGAAAGAGAAGCAGGAGGAGGACAAGAAGCAGAAGCAGGAGAAGCCGAAAGAGAAGAAGCAGAAACAGAAGCAGAAGGAGAAGCAGAAGCTGAAGGAGAAGCAGCAGAAGAAGTAGAACCAGAAATTCAGGCACGAGAAACAGAAGAAGCAGAAGCAGAAGGAGAAGCAAAAAGAGAAGCAGAAGGAGAAGTAGAAAAAGCAGCAGAAGAAGCAGAAAAACAAGCAGGAGAAGCAGAAGCAGAAAGAGAAGAAGAAGCAGAAGAAGAAGCAGTAGAAGCATAAGAAGCAGAAGCAGGAGAAGCAGAACCAGAAGAAACAGAAGAAGCATAAGAAGCAGAAGCAGAGTGA
>NW_012311546.1:0-2325 GCF_000151885.1 Dipodomys ordii | reverse complement strand
TCTCTTTCTGCTTCTCATCTGCTCTGCTTCTCCTCTGCTTCTCCTATTGCTTCTGCTGCTCTTCTTCTCTTTCTCCTACTTCTACTTCTCTTCTGCGTCTGCTTCTTCTGCTTCTCCAGCTTCTCTTTCTGCATCTTCTTCTGCTTCTTCTTCTCCTTCTGCTGCTTCTTCTGCTTCTGCTTCTCCTTCTGCTTCTTCTGCTTCTCCTTCTGATTCTCCTTCTGCTTCTGCTTCTGTTTTTCCTTCTCCTCCTCGTTCTTCTGCTTTTCCTTCTGCTTCTGCTGCAACTGCTACTGCTTCTGCTTCTTATGTTTCTTCTGCTTCTCCTGCTGCTTTTGATTCTCTTTCCGCTTCTGCTTCTCCTTCAGCTTCTCATTCTGCTTCTCCAGATTCTGCTTTTTCTGCTTCTCCTGCTTCTCATTCTGCTTCAGGTTCTGCTTCTGCTTCTTCGGCTTCTTCTGCTTCTGCTTCTCCTGTTGCTGCTTCTTCTGCTTCTCCTGCTTCTTATTCTTCTCCTGCTTCTCTTTCTGCTTCTCCTTCTGCCTCTGCTTCTCCTTCTGCTTCTGCTTCTGCTCTTCTCCTTCTTCTGTTTCTTTTGCTTCTGTTTCTTCTGCTTCTTCGTCTTCTGTTTCTTCTGATTCTACTTTTGCTTCTCCTTCTTCTCCTCTTTCTGCTTCTACTTCTGCTTCTTCTGATTCTCCTGCTTCTCCTTCTTGTTCTCCTTCTGCTTCTTTTGCTTAATCTTTTTCTTCTGCTTCTGCTTCTCATGCTTCTGCTTCTACTGCTTCTCCTTATGCTTCTCCTTATGCTTCTCCTTATGCTTCTCCTTATGCTGCTGCTTATTCTTCTTCTTCCTCTTTTTTCTTCTTCTTCTTCTTCTTCTTCTTCTTCTTCTTCTTCTTCATCTTCTTCTTCTTCTTCTTCTTCTTCTCTTTCTTCCGCTTCTTATATTCCAGATTCTTCTGCTTCTACTGCTTCTCTTTCTTCTTCTCATTCTGCTTATGCTTCTCCTTCTGCTAATCCTAATGCTTCTGCGGCTCTTCCTTCTCCTTCTCATACATATACTTCTCCTTCTGCTTCTGCTTCTTCTGCTTCTCCTGCTTCTCCTTCATATTCAGGTTCTGCTTCTGCTTCTTCGGATTCTTATGCTTCTGCTTCTCCTGCTTCTGCTTCATCTGCTTCCCCTCCTTCTCAATCTGCTTCTCCTTCTGTTTCTGCTTCTCCCTCTGCTTCTGCTTCTTGTCCTTCTCCTGTTTCTTCTGCTTCTGTTTCTCCTGTTTATGCATCTCCTGCTTCTCCTTCTGCTTCTCTTTCTGCTTCTCCTGCTGCTTTTCTTTCTCCTGCTCCTTCTTCTGCTTCTCTTTCTGCTTCGCCTTCTGTTTCTCCTTCTCCTTCTCCTTCTCGATCATCTGCTTTTCCTTCTGCTTTTCCTTCTGCTTCTGCATCTTCTGCTTCTTCTGCTACTGCCTCTGCTTCTTTTGTTTCTTCTGCTTCTCATTCTGCTTCTCCTTCTGCTTTTGCTTCTCTTTCTGCTTCTACTTCTCCTTCTGCTTCTCCAGATTCTGCTTCTTCTGCTTCTCCTGCTTCTCCTCCTGCTTCAGGTTCTGCTTCTGCTTCTTCGGCTAATCCTGCTTCTTCTTCTCCTGCTTCTCGTTCGGTTTCTCTTTCTGCTTCTCCTTCTCCTTCTTCTGCTTCTCCTTCTGCTTCTGCTTCTCCTTCTGTTTCTGCTTCAATTTCTCCTTCTGCTGCTCATTCTGCTTCTGCGTCTTCTTTTTCTTCTGCTTCTCCTGCTTCTGCTTCTCCTGCTTCTCCTACTTCTCGTGCTGCTTCTCCTACTGCGTCTCTTTCTGCTTCTGCTTATCCTTTTGCTTCTCCTACTCCTAATCCTTCTCTTTCGCCTTCTCCTCCTTCTTCCTCTGCTTCTCCTGGTGCTTCTGCTTCTGCTTATTCTACTATTTCTGTTTCTTCTGCTTCTGCTTCAGATTGTGCTTCTTCTGTTTCTCCTGCTTCAGATTCTGCTTATTCGGCTTCTCCTGTTTCTTCTGCTTGTGCTTCTCCTGCTTCTTCTGCTTCTCTTTCTGCTTCTCCTTCTGCTTCTGCTTCTCCTTCTGCTTCTGCTTCTGCTCTTCTCCTTCTTCTTGTTCTTTTGCTTCTGTTTCTTCTGCTTCTTCTTCTTCTGTTTCTTCTGATTCTACTTCTGCTTCTCCTTCTTCTCCTCTTTCTGCTTCTACTTCTGCTTCTTCTGATTCTCCTGCTTCTCCTTCTTGTTCTCCTTCTGTTTCTGCTTCTCTTTCTGCTTCTCCTTCTCCTCTTCTGCTCCTCTCC
>NW_012311545.1:0-2325 GCF_000151885.1 Dipodomys ordii | reverse complement strand
TCAGCAGTGTCCTCGCTGTGTCCCCCGCTGTTTCCCGCTGTTTCCCCCGCTGTGTCACCCGCTGTGTCCTTTGATGTGTCCCTAGATGAGTCCCGCTGTGTCCCCTGCTGTTTACCGCTGTGTCCCCCACTATGTCCCCCGCTTTGTCCCGGCTGTGTCCCCACTCTGTCCCTCTGTGTCCCGCTGTGTCCCTCTGTGTCGCCCCCTGTGTCCCCCTGTGTCCCTGCTGTTTCCCACTGTGACCCCAGCGCTGTCCTGCTGTGTCCCCGTTGTCCACCGGTGTGTCCCCTCTGTCCCCCGCTGTGTCCCGCTGTGTCCCGCTGTGTCGCTGCTTTGTCACTGCTGTGTCTCGCTGTGTCCCGCTTTGTCCACGCTGTGTCCCGCTCTGTCCCAGGCTGTGTCCCGCTGTGTCCCCCGCTGTGTTCCGCTGTGTCGCTGCTGTGTCCCGCTGTGTCCCCGCTGTGTCCACGGTGTGTCCCGCTGTGTCCCCGCTGTGTCCCCGCTGTGTCCCCCGCTGTGTCCCCGCTGTGTCCCACTCTGTCCCTACTGTGTCCCGCTTTGTCCCGCTGTGTCCTCCGCTGTGTCCGGCTGTGTCCCCCGCTGTGTCCGGTTGTGTTTCCCGCTGTGTCCCACTGTGTCCTGCTGTGTACCCCCTGTGTCCCGCTGTGTACCGAAGTGTCCCCGCTGTGTCCCCTCTGTATCTCTCTGCTCTCCCCCGCTGTGTCCCCGCTGTGTCCCGCTGTGTCCCGCTGTGTCGCTGCTTTGTCACTGCTGGGTCTCGCTGTGTCCCGCTTTGTCCACGCTGTGTCCCGCTCTGTCCCAGGCTGTGTCCCGCTGTGTCCCCCGCTGTGTTCCGCTGTGACGCTGCTGTGTCCCGCTGTGTCCCCGCTGTGTCCACGGTGTGTCCCGCTGTGTCCCTGCTGTGTCTACCTGCTGTCCCCCGCTGTGTCCCCTCTTTGTCCCACTGTGTCCTTGCTTTGTCCCCGCTGTTTCCCGCTGTGTCCTCGCTGTGTCCACCTGTGTCCCGTTAGTCCCGCTGTGTCCCGCTGTGTCCCCGCTTTGTCCCCCGCTTTGTCCCCGCTGTGTCCCGCTGTGTCCCCCACTGTGTCCCGCTGTGTCCCCTGCTGTGTCCCCCAATATGTCCAGCTGTGTCCCGTTGTGTCCTTGCTGTTTCCCCACTGTGTCCTGCTGTGTCCCTCTGTTTCCCTGCTGTCCCCCGCTGTGTCCCCGCTGTGTCCCCGCTGTGTCCTCCTGTGTCCCGCTGTGTCCTCGCTGTGTCGTTCTGTATCCTGCTGTGTCCCCCGCTGTGTCCCCCACTATTTCCCCGCTGTGACCCGCTTTGTCCATGCTGTGTCCCCCGCTGTGTCCCACTGTGTCCCCCGCTGTGTTCCCCGCTGTGTCCCGCTGTGTCCCCTGCTGTGTCCCGCTGTGTCCCGCTGTGTCCCCGCTGTCCGCCGGTGTGTCACCACTGTCCCCGTTGTATCCCCCGCAGTGTCCCGCTGTGTCCTCCTGTGTCCCGCTGTTTCCCCGCTGTGTGTCTGCTGTGTCTCACTGTTTCCCTGGTGTGTCCTCGCTGTGTAACCGCTGAGTCCCTCTGTGTCCCCGCTGGGTCCCACTGTGTCCCCCGCTGTGTCCCCGCTGTGTCCCCGCTGTGTCCTCCTGTGTCCCACTGTGTCCTCGCGGTGTCCTTCTGTATCCCGCTGTGTCCCCCGCTGTGTCCCCCACTATTTCCCCACTGTGACTCGCTTTGTCCATGCTGTGTCCCGCTGTGTCCCGCTGTGTCCTCGCTGTGTCCCCGCTGTGTCCCGCTGTCTCCCGCTGTGTCCCGCTGTGTCCTGCTGTGTCCGCCTCTGTGTCTCCCGCTGTGTCCCGCTGTGTCCCCGCTGTGTCCCACCTGAGTCCCGCTGGGTCCCGCTGTGTCCCCGCTGTGTCCCCGCTGTGTTCCGCTGTGTCCGTGGTGTGTCCTGGCTGTGTAACCTCTATGTCCTTCTGTGTCCTCTCTGTGTCCCACTGTGTCCCGCAGTGTCACCCTATGTCCCGGCTGTGTCCTCGCTGTGTCCTTCTGTATCCGGCTGTGTCCTCCGCTGTGTCCCACACTATTTCTCCGCTGTGACCCGCTGTGTCCCGCAGTGTCCCTGCTGTGTCCTCGCTGTATCCGCAGCTTTGTCCCACTGTGTCCACCGCTGAGTCCCTGCTGTGTCATCTTGTGTCCCGCTGTGTCCTGGCTGTGTCTTTCTGTATCACAAAGTGTCCCCCGAAGTGTCCCATAAAATTTCCCCAACTGTGTCCCAGCTGTGTCCCCCGCTGTGTTCCACCGCAGTGTCC
>NW_012311544.1:0-2325 GCF_000151885.1 Dipodomys ordii | reverse complement strand
CATGTGTCTCACGCTTTGTCCCCGCTGTGTCCCACTGTGTACCGCTGTGTCCGGCTGTGCCCCCACTGTGTCCCGTCGTGTCCACAGCTGTGTACCACGCTGTGTACCACGCTGTGTAACGCTGTGTCCCCGCTGTATCGACGCTGTGTCCCGCTGTGTCCCGCTGTGTCCTCGCTGTGTTCCCCGCTGTGTCCCGCTGTGTCCACCGCTGTGTCCCCAGCTGTGTCCTCGCTGTGTCCCTGCTGTGTCCTGCTGTGTCCTCACTGGGACCACCACTGTGTGTCGCTGTGTCCACCGCTGTGTCCCGCTGTGTCCAGCTGTGTCCCGCTTTGTCCCAGCTGTGTCCCGCTGTGTCCCGCTGTGTCCCCGCTGTGTGCCTGCTGTGTCCCGCTGTGTCTCCCGCTTTTTCCCGCTGTGTCCCACTGTGTCCCCGCTGTGTCCCGCTGTGTCCCGCTGTGTCCCCGCTGTGTCCCACTTTGTCCCGCTGTATACTGCTGTGTCCCCCGCTGAATCACGCTGTGTCCCAATGTGTCCAAATGTGTCCTCGCTCTGTCCCCCACTGTGTCCCGCTGTGTCCTCCCTGTGTCCCCTGCGGTGTCCCGATGTGTCCCGCTGTGTCCCCCGCTGTGTTCCCCGCTATGTCCCGCTGTGTCCCCCACTGTGTCCCACTGTGTCCTTGCTGTGTCCCATGCTGTGTGCCGCTGTGTCCTTGCTGTGTCCCCCGCTGTGTCCTGCTGTGTCATGCTGTGTCACGCTGTTTCCCCACTGCGTCCCCGCTGTGTACCTCCGTGTACCCCGCTGTGACCAGCTTTGTCCCCGCTGTGTCTCGCTGTGTCCCACGCTCTGTCCCCCACTGTGTCCCGCTCTGTCCCCCTCTGTGTCCCGCTGTGTCCCCCGCTGTGTCCCACTGTGTCCAAGCAGTATCACTGCTGTTTCCTGCTGTGTCCCGCTGTGTTCCGTGGTGTCCCTTTTTGTCTCCCGCTGTGTCCCCCGCTGAGACCCCGCTGTGTCAACGCTGTGTCCTGCTGTGTCCTCGCTGTGTCCCCTGCTGTCTCCAGCTCTGTCCCCTGCTGTGTCTCACGCTTTTTCCCCGCTGTGTCCCACTGTGTCCCGCTGTGTCCCGTTGTGTCCCCACTGTTTCCCGTTGTGTCCACAGCTGTGTACCACGCTGTGTAACACTGTGTGCCCTCTGTATCGACGCTGTGTCCCGCTGTGTCGCCCGCTGTGTCCTCGCTGTGTTTCCCGCTGTGTCCCCCGCTGTGTCCCCCTGTGTCCCCCGCTGTGTCCCGCTGTGTCCTCGCTGGGTCTCCCGTTGGGTCCCGCTGTGTCCCCCGCTATGTCCCGCTGTGTTCCGCTGTGTCCCCCGCTGTGTCCTGTTGTGTCCCCAGCTGTGTACCCCGTTGTGTCCCGCTGTATCGACGCTGTGTCACACACTGGGTCCCGCTCTTTCCTTCCTGTGTTGCCCGCGAGGTCTCGCTGTGTCCCCGCTGTATCGACGCTGTGTCCCCGCTGTGTCCCGCTGTGTCCCGCTCTGTCCTCGCTGTGTCCCCTGCTGTGTCCCGTTGTGTCCCCAGCTGTGTCCCCTGCTATGTCCCGCTGTGTCTACTGCTGTGCCCACGCTGTGTCCCGCTTTGTCTCGCTGTGTCCCGCTGTGTCCTCTCTGTGTCCTCCGCTATGTTCCACTGTGTCCTCGCTGTGTCCCCTGCTGTGTCCCGCTGTGTCCCCATTGTGTCCCCCGCTGTGTCGCGCTGTGTCGCGCTGTGTCCCCCGCTGTGTCCGCTGCTGTGTCCTGCTATGTCCCCCGCTGTGTCACCAATGTGTCCCGCTGTGTCCTCGCTGTGTCCCGCTGTGTCTCGCTGTGCCCCCACTCTGTCCCGTTGTGTCCACAGCTGGGTACCACGCTGTGTAACACTGTGTCCCTGCTGTATCGACGCTGTGTCCTGCTGGGTCCCGCTGTGTCCTCGCTGAGTTCCCCGCTGTGTCCCGCTGTGTCCCCAGCTGTGTCCCCCGCTGTGTCCCGCTGTGTCCTAGCTGGGTCCCCTGCTGTGTCCCGCTGTGTCCCCTGCTGTGTTCCGCTGTGTCCCGCTATGTCCCGCTTGGTCCCTGCTGTGTCCCCGCTGTGTGCCCGGCTGTGTCCTGCTGTGTACTACGTTGTGTCCAGCTGTTTCACCGCTGCGTCTCTCTTTGGCCCCTCTCTGTCTCCGCTGTTCCCCGCTGTGTCCCGCTGTGTCCCGCTGTGTCCCCCGCTTTGTCCCGGTGAGTCCCCTCTGTGTCGCCGCTGTGTCCCGCTGTGTCCTCGCTGTGTCCCCCGCTGTCTGCCGCTGA
>NW_012311543.1:0-2325 GCF_000151885.1 Dipodomys ordii | reverse complement strand
CATCTACTTCTGTTTTAATTTCTCCATCTTCTGCTTTTCATTCTGCTTCTGCTTCTCCTGCTTCGCTTCTTCGCTTCTCCGTTTCTCCTTCTCCTTCTCCTTCCCTTTCTTCTTCGCTTATCCGTCTGTTTCTCCTACTCCTAATCCTTCTCTTTCTCCTTCTTCTTCTTCTTCTTCTTCTTCTGCTTTTCCTGCTTCTTCTTCTTCTGCTTCTTCTGCTTTTTCTGCTTTTTCAGTTTCTTCTGCTTCAGCTTCTGCTTCTTCTGCTTCTCCTTCTGCTTCTGTTTCTCCTTCTGCTTCTGCTCTTCTCCTTCTTCTGTTTCTTCTGCATCTGCTTCTCCTGCTTCTCCTTCTGCTTCTCCTACTTCTCCTTCTGCTTCTCCGTCTCATTCTCCTTCTCCTTCAATTTCTCCTTCTTGTGCTGCTCATTCTGCTTCTGCTTCTGCTTCTCCTGCTTCTGCTTCTTCTGTTTCTCTTTCTGCTTCTCCTTCTGCTTCTCTTTCTGCTTCTAATTCTGCTTCTGCTCCTTCTCCTCCTAATCCTTCTCTTTCTCCTTCTTATTCTTCTGCTTCTGCTTCTTCTGCTTGTTCTGTATCTTCTGCTTCTGCTTTTCCAGCTTCTGCTGCTTCTGCTTCTCCTTCTGCTTCAGGTTCTCCTTCTGATTCTTCAGCTTCTTCTGTTTCTTCTGCTTCTGCTTCTCCTGCTACTGCTTCTTCTGCTTCTTTTGCTTCTCTTTCTGCTTCTCCTTCTGCTTCTGCTTCTCCTTCTGCTCCTTCTCCTTCTTCTGTTTCTTCTTCTTCTTCTTCTTCTTCTGCTTCTCCCGCTTCTGCTTCTTCTGCTTCTCCTGCTTGTCCTTCTCCTTCTGCTTTTCCTTCTCCTTCTTCTGCTTCTCTTTCTGCTTCTGCTTCTTCTGATTCTCCAACTTCTCCTTCTTCTTCTCCTTCTATTTCTGCTTCTCTTTTTGCTTCTGCATCTCCTTCTGCTTCACCTTCTGCTGCTCCTTCTCCTTCTTCTGTTTCTCCCTCTGCTTCTGCTTCTTATGCTTCTTCTTATTCTTCTGATTCTGCTTCTCCTGCTTCTGCTTCTTATGCTTCTACTGCTTCTTCTTCTGCTTCTTCTGCTTCTTCTGCTTCTTCTGCTTCTACTTCTCTTTCTGCTTCTGCTTCTCCTGCTTGTTTTTCTGCTTCTTCTGCTGCATTTCTGCTTCTCTTTTTGCTTCTCCTTCTGCTTCTGCTTCTTTTGTTTCTCGTGCCTTCATTTTTGGTTCTACTTCTTCTGCTGATTCTCCTTCTGCTTCTGCTTCTCCTTCTGCTTCTGTTTCTGCTTCTTCTCTTTCGGCTTCTCCTGCTTCTGCTTCTTGTCCTCCTCCTGCTTCTCTTTCTGCTTCTCATTCTGCTTCTGCTTCTGCTTCTCCTCCTTCTCCTTCTCCTGCTTCTGCTTCTCTTTCAGCTTCTGCTTCTTCTGCTTTCCCTCCTTCTCTTCCTGCTTCTCCTTCTCTTTCTGCTTCTCCTTCTGCTTCTGCTTCTTGTCCTTATTGTGTTTCTTCTGCTTCTGCTTCTCAAGTTTCTGCATCTCCTGCTTCTCCTTCTGCTGCTCTTTCTGCTTCTCCTGCTGCTTTTCCTTCTCCTGCTCCTTCTTCTGCTTCTCTTTCTGCTTCTCCTTCTGTTTCTCCTACTCCTTCTCTTTCTCGTTCTTCTGCTTTTCCTTCTGCTTCTGCTTCTGCTTCTGCATCTTCTGCTTCTTCTGCTACTGCCTCTACTTCTTCTGTTTCTTCTGCTTCCCCTTCTGCTTCTCCTTCTGCTTTTGCTTCTCTTTCTGCTTCTGCTTCTCCTTCTGCTTCTCCAGATTCTGCTTCTTCTGCTTCTCCTTATGCTTCAGGTTCTGCTTCTGCTTCTTCGGCTTCTTCTGCTTCTGCTTCTCCTGCTGCTGCTTCTTCTGCTTCTCCTGCTTCTCTTTCTGCTTTTCCTTCTGTTTCTGCTTCACCTTCTGCTTCTGCTTCTTCTCCTTCCTATGTTTCTTCTGCTTCTGCTTCTCCTGCTTCTGCTTCTCCTGCTTCTCGTTGTGCTTCTCTTTCTGCTTCTCCTTCTCCTTCTTCTGCTTCTCCTTCTGCTTCTGCTTCTCCTTCTGCTTCTGCTTCTGCTTCAATTTCTCCTTCTGCTTCTCATTCTGCTTCTGCGTCTTCTGTTTCTTCTGCTTCTCCTGCTTCTGCTTCTCCTGCTTCTCCTACTTCTCGTGCTGCTTCTCCTTCTGCATCTCTTTCTGCTTCTGCTTATCCTTTTGCTTCTCACATACTCCTAAACCTTCTCTTTCGCCTTCTCCTTCTCC
>NW_012311542.1:0-2325 GCF_000151885.1 Dipodomys ordii | reverse complement strand
TCAGCATCTTCTGCTTCTGCTTCTCCTTCTCCTTCTTCTGCTTCTCCTTCTGATTCTCCTTCTGCTTCTTCTTCTTCTGCTTTACCTGCTTCTCTTTCTGCTTATCCTTCTGTTTCTCCTTCTGTTTCTCCTTCTCCTTCTTGTTCTTCTGCTTTTCCTTCTGCTTTTCCTTCTACTTCTGCTACAACTGCTACTGCTTCTACTTCTTCTGTTTCTTCTGCTTCTCCTTCTGCTTTTGATTCTCTTTCTGCTTCTGCTTCTCCTTCTACTTCTCATTCTGCTTCTCCAGATACTGATTCTTCTGCTTCTCCTGGTTCTCCTTCTGCTTCAGGTTCTGCTTCTGCTTCTTCGGATTCTTATGCTTCTGCTTCTCCTGCTTCTGCTTCTTCTGCTTCCCCTCCTTCTCTTTCTGCTTCTCCTTCTGCTTCTGCTTCTTGTCCTTCTCCTGTTTCTTCTGCTTGTTCTTCTCCTGTTTCTGCATTTCCTGCTTCTCCTTCTGCTGCTCTTTCTGTTTCTCCTGCTGCTTTTCCTTCTACTGCTCCTTCTTCTGCTTCTCTTTCTGCTTCTACTCCTGTTTCTCCTTCTCCTTCTCCTTCTAGTTATTCTGCATTTCCTTCTGCTTCTCCTTCTGCTTCTGAATCTTCTGCTTCTTCTGCTACTGCCTCTGCTTCTTCTGTTTCTTCTGCTTCTCCTTCTGCTTTTGCTTCTCTTTCTGCTTCTGCTTCTCCTTCTGCTTCTCCAGATTCTGCTTCTTCTGCTTCTCCTGCTTCTCCTTCTGCTTCTGCTTCTTCTGCTTCTCCTGCTTCTCCTTCTACATCTTCTTCTGCTTCTGTTTCTCCTTCTCTTCTTCTGCTTCTCCTTCTGATTCTCCTTCTGCTTCCTCTTCTTCTGCTTTACATGCTTCTCTTTCTGCTTCTCCTTCTACTTCTCCTTCTGTTTCTCCTTCTCCTTCCTGTTTTTCTGCTTTTCCTTCTGCTTCTGCTACACCTGCTACTGCTTCTATTTCTTCTGTTTCTTCTGCTTCTCCTTCTGCTTTTGATTCTCTTTCTCCTTCTGCTTCTCCTTCTGCGTCTCATTCTGCTTCTCCAGATTCGGCTTCTTCTGCTTCTCCTGCTTCTCCTTCTGCTTCAGGTTCTGCTTCGGCTTCTTCGCATTCTTATGCTTCTGCTTCTCCTGCTTCTGCTTCTTCTGCTTTCCCTCCTTCTCTTTCTGCTTCTCCTTCTGTTTCTGCTTCTCCTTCTGCTTCTGCTTCTTGTCCTTCTCCTGTTTCTTCTGCTTCTGCTTCTCCTGTTTCTGCATCTCCTGCTTCTCCTTCTGCTTCTCTTTCTGCTTCTCCTGCTGCTTTTCCTTCTCCTGCTCCTTCTTCTGCTTCTCTTTCTGCTTCTCCTTCTGCTTCTCCTTCTCCTTCTCGTTCTTCTGCTTTTCCTTCTGCTTCTCCTTCTGCTTCTACATCTTCTGCTACTGCCTCTGCTTCTTCTGTTTCTTCTGCTTCTCCTTATGCTTCTCCTTCTGCTTTTGCTTCTCTTTCTGCTTCTGCTTCTCCTTCTGCTTCTCCAGATTCTACTTCTTCTGCTTCTCCTGTATCTCCTTATGCTTCAGGTTCTGCTGCTGTTTCTTCGGCTTCTTCTGCTTCTGCTTCTCCTACTGCTGCTTCTTCTGCTGCTCCTGCTTCTCTTTCTGCTTTTCCTTCTGTTTCTGCTTCTCCTTCTGCTTCTGCTTCTTCTCCTTCTTATGTTTCTTCTGCTTCTGCTTCTCCTGCTTCTGCTTCTCCTGCTTCTCGTTGTGCTTCTCTTACAACTTCTCTTTCTGCTTCTCCTTCTCCTTCTTCTGCTTCTCTTGCTTCTGCTTCTCCTACTTCTCGTAGTGCTTCTCCTTCTGCGTCTCTTTCTGCTTCTGCTTATCCTTTTGCTTCTCCTACTCCTAATCCTTCTCTTTCGCCTTCTCCTTCTTGTTCTTCTGCTTGTCCTGATGCTTCTGCTTCTGCTTATTCTACTATTTCTGTTTCTTCTGCTTTTGCTTCAGATTGTGCTTCTTCTGTTTCTCCTTCTGCTTCAGATTCTGCTTCTGCTTCTTCGGCTTCTCCTGTTTCTTCTGCTTCTGCTTCTCCTGCTTCTTCTGGTTCTCCTGCTTCTCTTTCTGCTTCTCCTTCTGCTTCTGCTTCTCCTTCTGCTTCTGCTTCTGCTCTTCTCCTTCTTCTGTTTCTTTTGCTTCTGTTTCTTCTGCTTGTTCTTCTTCTGTTTCTTCGGATTCTACTTCTGCTTCTCCTTCTTCTCCTTCTCTTTCTGCTTCTTCTGATTCTCCTGCTTCTCCTTCTTGTTCTCCTTC
>NW_012311541.1:0-2325 GCF_000151885.1 Dipodomys ordii | reverse complement strand
TGTCCCGCTGTGTCCTACTGTGTCCCGTGGTGTCCCGCTTTTTCGCCCCTATGTCCCCTGCTGAGTCCCCTCTGTGTCCCCGCTGTGTCCAGCTGTGTCCTCGCTGTGTCCTCCGCTGTCTCCCGCTTTGTCCCACGCTGTGTCCTACTGTGTCCCACTGTGTCCCTGATGTGTACCCCGCTGTGTCCCGATGTGTCCCCCGCTGTGTCCCGCTGTGTCCACTGCTGGGACCCGGCTGTGTCCCGCTGTGTCCTCACTGTGTCCAACTCTGTGTTCCGTTGTGTCCTCGCTGTGTCCCCCGCTGTGTCCCGCTGTGTCCCCCGCTGTGCCCTGCAGTGTCCCGCTCTGTCCCGCTGTGTCCTCGCTGTGTCCCGCTGTGTCCCCCACTGTTTCCCCTGCTGTGTCCAGCTGTGTCCCCCACTGTGTCCCACTCTGTCCCCCTCTGTGTCCCGCTGTGTCCCCCGCTGTGTCCCACTGTGTCCCCGCAGTGTCACTGCTGTTTCCTGCTGTGTCCCGCTGTGTTTCGTGGTGTCCCTCTTTGTCTCCCGCTGTGTCCCCCGCTGTGTCCCGCTGTGTCCCACTGCGTCCCGCTGTGTCCCGCTGTGCCCCCACTGTGTCCCGTTGTGTCCACAGCTTTGTACCATGCTGTGTAACGCTGTGTCTCTGCTGTATCGACGCTGTGTCCCACTGGGTCCCGATGTGTCCTCACTGTGTTCCCCGCTGTGTCCAGCTGTTTCCCCACTTTGTCCCCCACTGTGTCCTCGCTGTGTCCCCCGCTGTGTCCCTCTGTGTCCTCGCTGTGTCCCCCTCTGTGTCCCGCTGTGTCCCCCGCCATGTCCCGCTGTGTCCCGCTGTGTCCTGCTGCGGTCCCGCTGTGTCCCGCTGTGTCCCGCTTTGTCCCCCACTGTGTCCCGCAGTGACCCCGCTGTGTCCCGCTGTGTCCCACTGTGTCCCGTGGTGTCCCGCTTTGTCCCCCGCTGTGTCCCCGGCTGAGTCTCGCTGTGTCCCCACTGTGTCCTCTCTGTGTCCCCCGCTGTGTCCTGCTCTGTTCCCCACTGTGTCTCCCGTTTTGTCCCTGCTGTGCCCCGCTGTGTCCCGCTGTGTCCCGCTGTGTCCCCCACTGTGTCCCGTTGTGTCAACAGCTGTGTACCCCGCTGTGTCCCTGCTGTATCGACGCTGTGTCTCGCTGAGTCCTGCTGTGTCTCTCTCTGTGTTCCCCATTGTGTCCCGCTGTGTCCCCCGCTGTGTCCCTCTCTGTGTCCCCCGCTGTGTCCCGCTGTGTCCCGCTGTGTCCCCCGCTGTTTCCTTGCTGTGTCCCCGCTGGGTCCCGCTGGGTCCCGCAGTGTCCCCCGCTGAGTCCCGTTGTGTCACCGCTGTGTCCCGCTGTGTCCCCGCTCTATCGATGCTGTGTCCCGCTGGGTCGCGCTGTGTCCTCTCTTTGTTCCCCGCTGTGTCCCGCTGTGTCCCCCGCTGTGTCTCTCGCTGTGTCCCGCTGTGTCCCCGGCTCTGTCCGGCTGTGTCCCACTGTGTCCTCCGCTGTGTCCTTGCTGTGTCCCCGCTGTGTCCCGCTGTGTCCCACAGTGTTCACAGCTGTGTCCCGCTGTGTCACCGCTGTGTCCCTCTTTGTCCTCGCTGTGTCCCCCGCTATGTCCCGCTTTGTGCTGCTGTGTACCCCGCTATGTCCCTCTGTGTCCCCCGCTGTGTCCCCCTGTGTCCCCTGCTGTGTCCCCACTGTGTCACGCTGTGTTTCGCTGTGTCCGGCTGTGTCCTCACTCTGTTTCCCTCAGTGTCCAGCTGTGTCTTCCCTGTGTCCCCCGCTGTGTCCCGCTGAGTCCCCTGCTGTGTCCCGCTGTGTCCCGCTGTGTCACGATCTGTCCCCTCTGTGTCCCTCTGTTTCCAGCTCTGTCCCTGTTGTGTGTCCGCTGTGCCCCGCTGTGTACCCTTCTGTGTCCAGCTGTGTCCCCTCTGTGTCCCACTGTGTCCCTTCTCTTTCCCCCGCTGTCCATTGCTGTGTCCCCCAGCTGTGTCCCGCAGTGTCCCCGCCGTGTCCCGCTGTGTCCCGCTGTGTCCCGCTGCGTCCCCGCTGTGTCCCGCTGTGTCCCGCTTTGTCCCCCACTGTGTCCCGCAGTGACCCCGCTGTGTCCTGTTGTGTCCCAGTGTGCCCCGTGGTGTCCCGCTTTTTCCCCCGCTGTGTCCCCGGCTGAATCTCGCTGTGTCCCCACTGTGTCCTCTCTGTGTCCCCCGCTGTGTCCTGCTCTGTTCCCCACTGTGTCTCCCGTTTTGTCCCTGCTGTGCCCCGCTGTGTCCCGCTGTGTCCCCCACTGT
>NW_012311540.1:0-2325 GCF_000151885.1 Dipodomys ordii | reverse complement strand
ATGATACGGACGACCAGACGCTAACACAGCAGCCTTACAAGCCATTATCTACAATCGTATTGGAGACATTGGATTTGTCTTAACAATAGCTTGACTATTCTCCAATTACAACTCATGAGACTTTCAACAAATCTTCTCAATAACTACAAACTCAAATATTCCTATTTTAGGACTTATTCTAGCAGCCACAGGAAAATCTGCCCAATTCAGCCTACACCCTTGATTACCCTCAGCTATAGAAGGCCCAACACCCGTATCTGCATTACTTCACTCTAGCACTATAGTAGTCGCAGGAATTTTTCTCTTAATTCGTTTTCATCCTATAATCGAAAATAATCAAACGATATTAACCATTATCTTATGTATTGGAGCCCTAACAACTCTATTCACAGCAATTTGTGCTCTTACACAGAATGATATTAAAAAAATTATCGCATTCTCAACTTCTAGTCAACTGGGATTAATAATAGTGACTCTAGGAATTAACCAACCATATTTAGCATTCCTCCATATCTGTACACATGCTTTCTTCAAAGCTATGTTATTCATGTGTTCTGGATCTATTATCCATAGCCTAAATGATGAACAAGATATCCGAAAAATAGGAGGAATAGCCAAATTACTTCCATTTACCACTTCAGCTCTAATCATCGGCAGCTTAGCATTAACAGGTATGCCTTTCCTCACAGGATTTTACTCTAAAGACCTAATTATTGAAGCAATAAACACGTCGTATACAAACGCCTGAGCCCTAATCATTACCCTAATTGCAACCTCACTTACTGCGGCCTACAGCACACGAATCATCTTCTTTGTCCTTACAAACTACCCACGATTCCAACCTATAACCCCAATTAACGAAAATCACCCTAACTTGATTTATCCAATTTTACGACTCTTACTCGGCAGCATCTTCGCAGGATATATTATTTCAAACTTTATTAATCCAATTAATACACCAATCATGACTATACCAACTATAATTAAACTAACAGCCCTCATCATCACAATCACAGGATTTGTAATCGCATTAGAACTAAATTCTATAACACTCTACGTAAAACTCTATCCAAATTCATATCACTATAACTTCTCTAACATGCTAGGCTATTTTCCATTAATTGTACATCGTTACATCCCATTTTCTAACCTATCTTTCAATCAAAAAATAGCTACTTCAACACTAGATTATATCTGAACAGAAAAATCTATGCCTAAACTTATTAGCTCATTACAACAATCAGCATCCTCCTCCTCATCAAACCATAAAGGACTAATCGCAATCTATTTCCTATCATTCCTTCTATCTATTCTAGTCCTAATTCTTATATCTACCTAAACCCCACGAGTCACCTCCACAATAATAAATACACCAACAAACAATGACCACCCCGCTACAACCATCAACCAACTTCCATAACTATATATAGCTCCAACACCTACAGAATCTTCTCGAACTAAAACTATCTCATCATTATCAAATACAACCCACTCATCCACATCATATACATTATCTAACACATTTACTCCCTCATCTCCAAGCACATAAACTACTAACATAGCCTCTATAATTACCCCTAATAAAAGCAACATTCATAGTCAAATATTAGAACTTCAAGCTTCAGGATACTCCTCTGTAGCTATTGCAGTAGTATAACCAAATACTACCAATATTCCACCCAAATAAATTAAGAATACTATCAATCCTATATAAGAACTTCCATATAACATTATTAACCCACACCCAACTCCACCACTAATAATCAACCCTAAACCAGCATAAATAGGAGAAGGCTTCGCAGCAACACCAACAAACCCTACCACCATAATTGTTAACAGAATATACAATAAGTATGTCATAATTACTACATGGACTAAAACCAGGACTAATGACATGAAAAATCATCGTTGTTAATTCAACTATAGTAACCAATAATGACAATCTTACGAAAGACTCACCCTATTATAAAAATAGTTAATCACGCATTTATTGACCTTCCAGCTCCATCAAACATTTCAGGATGATGAAACTTTGGCTCACTCTTGGGATTTTGCCTAGTCATTCAAATCGCATCAGGTCTATTCCTAGCAATACATTATACACCTGACACCCTCACAGCATTCTCATCAGTCACCCATATTTGTCGAGATGTAAATTACGGATGACTCATCCGCTATATGCATGCTAACGGAGCATCTCTATTTTTCATCTGCCTTTATCTTCACATCGGCCGAGGAATTTACTACGGATCATATTCCTACATAGAAACCTGAAACATTGGCATTTTACTCCTCTTCCTAACTATAGCTACAGCTTTCATAGGT
>NW_012311539.1:0-2325 GCF_000151885.1 Dipodomys ordii | reverse complement strand
CTTCTGCTTCTCCTTCTCCTTCTTCTGCTTCTCTTTCTGCTTCTGCTTCTTCTGATTCTCCAACTTCTCCTTCTTCTGTTTCTCCTTCTGCTTCTTCTTCTGCTTCTCTTTCTGCTTCTTATTCTGCTTCTGCTCCTCCTACTCCTAATCCTTTTCTTTCTCCTTCTTCTTCTCTTCTCGTTCTGCTTCTGCTTCTTCTGCTTGTTCGGTTTCTTCTGCTTCTGCTTTTCCAGCTTCTGCTGCTTCTGCTTCTCCTTCTGCTTCAGGTTCTCCTTCTGATTCTTCGGCTTCTTCTGTTTCTTCTGCTTCTGCTTCACCTGCTACTGCTTCTTCTGCTTCTATTTCTGCTTCTCCTTCTGCTTCTGCTTCTCCTTCTGCTCCTTCTCCTTCTTCTGTTTCTTTTTCTTCTTCTTCTGCTTCTCCCGCTCCTGCTTCTTCTGCTTCTCCTGCTTGTCCTTCTCCTTCTGCTTCTCCTTCTTCTGCTTCTCTTTCTGCTTCTGCTTCTTCTGATTCTCCAACTTCTCCTTCTTCTTCTTCTATTTCTGCTTCTCTTTCTGCTTCTGCATTTCCTTCTGCTTCACCTTCTGCTGCTCCTTCTCCTTCTTCTGTTTCTCCCTCTGCTTCTGCTTCTTATGCTTCTTCTTTTTCTTCTGGTTCTGCTTCTCCTGCTTCTGCTTCTTATGCTTCTAATGCTTCTTCTTCTGCTTCTTCTGCTTCTTCTGCTTCTTCTGCTTCTACTTCTCTTTCTGCTTCTGCTTCTCCTGCTAGTTTTTCTGCTTCTTCTGCTGCTTGTTCTACTTCTCCTTCTGCTTCTCTTTTTGCTTCTCCTTCTGCTTCTGCTTCTTCTGTTTCTCGTGCCTGAATTTCTGGTTCTACTTCTTCTGCTGCTTCTCCTTCTGCTTCTGCTTCTCCTTCTGCTTCTGTTTCTGCTTCTTCTCTTTCGGCTTCTCCTGCTTCTGCTTCTTGTCCTCCTCCTGCTTCTCTTTCTGCTTCTCATTCTGCTTCTGCTTCTCCTTCTGCTTCTGCTTCTCCTCCTTCTCCTTCTCCTACTTCTGCTTCTCTTTCAGCTTCTGTTTCTTCTGCTTCTCCTGCTTCTCCTTCTGCATCTCCTTCTGCTTGTGCTTGTCCTTATGCTTCTTCTTCTGCCTCTGCTTCTCCTTCTCCTTCTTTTGCTTCACCTTTTGTTTCTGCTTCTTCTGCTTTTCCTGCTTCTCCTTCTGCTTCTGCTTCTTCTGCTTCTCCTTCTGCATCTTCTTCTGCTTCTGCTTCTCCTTCTCCTTCTTCTGCTTCTCCTTCTGATTCTCCTTCTGCCTGCTTCTCTTTCTGCTTCTCCTTCTGCTTCTCCTTCTGTTTCTCCTTCTCCTTCTTGTTCTTCTGCTTTTTCTTCTGCTTCTCCTTCTGCTTCTGCTACAACTGCTACTGCTTCTACTTCTTCTGTTTCTTTGCTTCTCCTTCTGATTTTGATTCTCTTTCTGCTTCTGCTTCTCCTTCTGCTTCTCCAGATTCTGCTTCTTCTGCTTCTCCTTCTGCTTCAGGTTCTGCTTCTGCTTCTTCGGATTCTTATGCGTCTGCTTCTCCTGCTTCTGCCTCTTCTGCTTCCCCTCCTTCTCTTTCTGCTTCTCCTTCTGTTTCTGCTTCTCCTTCTGCTTCTGCTTCTTGTCTTTCTCCTGTTTCTTCTGCTTCTGCTTCTCCTGTTTCTGCATCTCCTGCTTCTCCTTCTGCTGATTTTTCTGCTTCTCCTGCTGCTTTTCCTTCTACTGCTCCTTATTCTGCTTCTCTTTCTGCTTCTCCTTCTGTTTCTCCTTCTTCTCCTTCTCGTTCTTTGCTTTTCCTTCTGCTTCTCCTTCTGCTTCTGCATCTTCTGCTTCTTCTGCTACTGCCTCTACTTCTTCTGTTTCTTCTGCTTCTCCTTCTGCTTTTGATTCTCTTTCTGCTTCTGATTCTCCTTCTGCTTCTCCATATTCTACTTCTTCTGCTTCTCCTACTTCTCCTTGTACTTCAGGTTCTGCTTCTGCTTCTTCGGATTCTTATGCTTCTGCCTCTCCTGCTTCTGCTTCTTCTGCTTCCCCTCCTTCTGTTTCTGCTTTTCCTTCTGTTTCTGCTTCTCCTTCTGCTTCTTCTCCTTCTTGTGTTTCTTCTGCTTCTGCTTCTCCTGCTTCTGCTACTCCTAATTCTCGCTCTGCTATTCTTTCTGCTTCTCTTTCTGCTTTTCCTTCTCCTACTTCTCCTTCGGCTTCTGCTTCTCCTTCTGCTTCTGCTTCTGGTTCAATTTCTCCTTCTGCTTCTCATTCTGCTTCTGCGTCTTCTGTTTCTTCTGCTCTCCTG
>NW_012311538.1:0-2325 GCF_000151885.1 Dipodomys ordii | reverse complement strand
CGAGAAGCAGAAATAGAAGGAGAAAGAGAAGGATTAGGAGTAGGAGGAGCAGAAGGAGAATCAGAAGCAGAAAGAGAAGCAGAAGGAGAAGCAGAAGGAGAAACAGAAGAAGCAGAAGCAGGAGAAGCAGAAGCAGAAGCAGAATGAGAAGCACAAGAAGGAGAAATTGAAGGAGAAGGTGAATGAGACGGAGAAGCAGAAGGAGAAGTAAGAAGCATAAGAAGAAGAAGCAGGAGAAGCAGAAGCAGAAGAAACAGAAGAAGAAGAGAAGAAGCAGAAGCAGACGAAGGAGCAGAAGCAAAAGGAGAAGCAGAAGAAGCAGAAGCTGAAGCAAAAGAAGAAGAAACAGAAAAAGCAGAAGAAGCAGACGAAGAAGCAGCAGGAGAAGCAGAAGAAGAAGAAGGAGAAGGAGATAGAGAAGGATTAGGAGTAGGAGAAACAGAAGGATAAGCAGAAGCAGAAAGAGAAGGAGAAGGAGAAGGAGAAGCAGGAGAAGCCGAAGAAGCAGAAGCAGGAGAAGCAGAAGCAGAATGAAAAGCAGAAGAAGGAGAAATTGAAACAGAAGAAGATGCAGAAGGAGAAGCAGAAGCAGTAGTAGAAGCAGAAGAAGGAGAAGCAGAAGGAGAAGCATAAAGAGAAACAGAAGGAGAAGCAGGAGAAGCAGAAGCAGGAGAAGCAGAATCAGAAGAAATAGAAGAAGGAGAAGAAGCAGAAGCAGAAAGAGAAGCAGAAACAGAAGGAGAAGCAGAAATAGAAGCAGAAGAAGCCGAAGAAGCCAAAGCAGAACCTAAAGCAGAAGGAGAAGCAGGAGAAGCAGAAGAAGCAGAATCTGGAGAAGAAGAAGGAGAACCACAAGGAGAAGCAGAAGCAGAAAGAGAAGCAAAAGCAGAAGGAGAAGCAGAAGGAGAAGCAGAAGAAACAGAAGAAGCAGAGGCAGTAGCAGAAGAAGCAGAAGATGCAGAAGCAGAAGGAGAAGCAGAAGGAAAAGCAGAAGAACGAGAAGGAGAAGGAGAAACAGAAGGAGAAGAAGAAAGAGAAGCAGAAGAAGGAGCAGGAGAAGGAAAAGCAGCAGGAGAAGCAGAAAGAGCAGCAGAAGGAGAAGCAGGAGATGCAGAAACAGGAGAAGCAGAAGCAGAAGAAACAGGAGAAGGACAAGAAGCAGAAGCAGAAGCAGAACCTGAAGCAGAAGGAGAAGCAGGAGAAGCAAAAGAAGCAGTATCTGGAGAAGCAGAATGAGAAGCAGAAGCGGAAAGAGAATCAAAAGCAGAAGGAGAAGCAGAAGAAACAGAAGAACAGAAGCAGTAGCAGTTGCAGCAGTAGGAGAAGCAGAAGGAAAAGCAGAAGAACGAGAAGGAGAAGGAAAAACAGAAGGAGAAGCAGAAAGAGAATCAGAAGGAGAAGCAGAAGAAGCAGAATGAGAAGCAGAAGCAGAAGAAGAAACATAAGGACAAGCACAAGCAGAAGGAGATGCAGAAGGAGAAGCAGGAGAAGCAGAAGAAGCAGAAGAAGAAGTAGAAGCAGGAGAAGGAGAAAGAAGAGCAGCAGAAGCAATAGGAGAAGCAGAAGGAGAAGCAGAAAACAGAATGAGAAGCAGAAAGAGAAGCAGTAGAAGCAGAAGAAGCAGGAAGAGCAGAAGCAGAAGAAAGAGAAGAAGAAGAAGAAGAAGAAGAAGAAGAAGAAGAAGAAGAAGAAGAAGAAGAAGAAGAAGAAGAAGAAGAAGAAGAAGAAGAAGAAGAAGCATAAGGAAAAGCATAAGGAGAAGCAGTAGAAGCAGAAGAAGCTGAAGCAGGAGAAGCAGAAGCAGAAGAAAAGGAATAAGCATAAGAAGCAGAATCAGAGGAAGAAGCAGTAGGAACAGGAGAAGGAGAAGCAGAAGGAGAATCAGAAGGAGAAGAAGGAGAAGCAGAAGCAGAAGAAGTAGCAGAAGGAGAAGCAGAAGAAGATGCAGAAGGAGAAGCAGGAGAAGCAGAAGAAGGAGAAGCAGAAGGAGAAGCAGAAGTAGGAGAAAAAGAAGGAGAAGGAAGGGCAGCAGAAGCAATAGGAGAAGCAGAAGGAGAAGCAGAACCAGAATGAGAAGCAGAAAGAGAAGCAAAAGAAGCAGAAGAAGCAGGAAAAGCAGAAGCAGAAGAAAGAGAAGAAGCAGCAGAAGCAGAAGCAGAAGCAGAAGCAGAAGAAGAAGAAGAAGAAGAAGAAGAAGAAGAAGAAGAAGAAGAAGAAGAAGAAGAAGAAGAAGAAGAAGAAGAAGAAGAAGAAGAAGAAAAAGAAGAAGAAGAAGAAAAAGAAGAAGAAGAAAAAGACAAAGAAGAAGAAGAAGAAGAAGCATAA
>NW_012311537.1:0-2325 GCF_000151885.1 Dipodomys ordii | reverse complement strand
GAGAAGCAGAATACAGAAGATAATGAAGGAGCTGTAGTCAGAAGCAGATGGATAATCAGAAGGATGAGCAGCAGAAGGTGAAGCAGATGGAGATGCAGTATGCAGAATAGAGAAGCAGAATCAGAATGAGATGAAGAATGATTAGTTGGAGAATCTGAAGATGCAGTAGCAGATGATGGATATGTAAAAGCAGAAGCAGAGGATAGGAAGTGAGAAGCTGAAGAAGCAGAAGCAGAAGCAGAGTGTTTAGGAAGGAGAAGCAGAAGAAGCAGAAGCGGGAGAAGCAGAAGAAGAAGAAGAAGAAGAAGAAGAAGAAGAAGAAGAAGAAGAAGAAGAAGAAGAAGAAGAAGAAGAAGAAGAAGAAGAAGAAGAAGAAAAAGAAGGAGCAGAAGGAGAAGCAGAAGCAGAAGGAGAAGCAGAAAGAGAAGGAGAAGAAGCAGTAGCAGGAGAAGCAGAAGAACAACAAACAGAAGAAGCCGAAGAAGCAGAAGCAGGACCTGAAGCAGAAGAAACAGAACAAGCAGAAGAAGCAGAAGGAGAAGCAGAACGAGAAGCAGAAGAAGAAGAAGGAGAAGGAGAAAGAGAAGGATTAGAAGTAGGAAGAGCAGAAGGAGAATCAGAAGCAGAACGAGAAGCAGAAGGAGCAGCAGAAGGAGAAGCAGAAGGAGAAGCATAAGGAGAAGCAGAAGAAGGAGAAACAGAAGCAGAAGAAGCAGAAGAAGGAGAAGCAGAAGCAGAAGAAGATGCAGAAGGAGGAGCAGGACAAGCAGAAGAAGCAAAAGCAGGAGAAGCAGAAGTAGGAGAAGGAGAAGGAAGGGCAGAAGAAGGAATAGGAGAAGCAGAAGGAGAAGCAGAAACAGAATGAGAAGCAGAAAGAGAAGCAGTAGAAGCAGAAGAAGCAGGAAAAGCAGAAGCAGACGAAAGAGAAGAAGAAGAAGAAGAAGAAGAAGAAGAAGAAGAAGAAGAAGAAGAAGAAGAAGAAGAAGAAGAAGAAGAAGAAGGAGAAGAAGAAGAAGAAGGAGAAGCATAAGGAGAAGCAGAAGAAGCAGAAGCAGGAGAAGCAGAAGCAGGAGAAGCAGAAGAAAAAGAATAAGCAAAAGAAGCAGAAGCAGAAGCAGTGGGGGAAGCAGAAGAAGGAGAAGGAGAAGGAGCAGCAGAAGGAGAAGCAGAAGCAGAAAGAGAATCAGAAACAGAAGGAGAACAAGAAGGAGAAGCAGGAGAATCAGAAGAAGCAGAAGTAGAAGCAGACAGAGAATCAGAAACAGAAGGAGAACAAGAAGGAGAAGCAGGAGAATCAGAAGAAGCAGAAGTAGAAGCAGACAGAGAAGGAGAAGAAGGAGAAGCAGAAGTAGAATCAGAAGAAACAGAAGAAGAAGAAGCAGAAGAAACAGAAGCAAAAGAAACAGAAGAAGGAGAAGAGCAGAAGCAGAAGCAGAAGGAGAAGCAGAAGCAGAAGGAGAAGCAGAAAGAGAAGCAGGAGAAGCAGAAGAAGCAGGAGAAGCAGATGCAGAAGAAACAGAAGAAGCAGAATCAGAATCTGAAGCAGAAGGAGAAACAGAAGAAGCACAATCTGAAGCAGAAGCAGAAGAAACAGAAATAGTAGAATAAGCAGAAGCAGAAGCACCAGGAGAAGCAGAAGAAGAAGAAGAAGAAGAAGAAGAAGAAGAAGAAGAAGAAGAAGAAGAAGGAGAAGGCGAAAGAGAAGGATTAGGAGTAGGAGAAGCAAAAGGATAAGCAGAAGCAGAAAGAGACGCAGAAGGAGAAGCAGCACGAGAAGTAGGAGAAGCTGGAGAACCAGAAGCAGGAGAAGCAGAAGAAACAGAAGACGCAGAAGCAGAAGGAGAAGTAGAAGGAGAAATTGAAGCAGAAGCAGAAGGAGAAGCAGAAGCAAAAGGAGAAGCAGAAGAAGGAGAAGGAGAAGGAGAAGCAGAAAGAGAAGCAGAACGAGAAGCAGGAGAAGCAGAACTAGGAGAAGCAGAAGCAGAAGAAAGAGAAGAAGGAGAAGAAGCAGAAGCAGAAGGAGAAGCAGAAACAGAAGGAAAAGCAGAAAGAGAAGCAGGAGAAGCAGAAGAAGCAGCAGCACGAGAAGCAGAAGAAGCAGAAGCCGAAGAAGCAGAAGCAGAATCTGACGCAGAAGGAGAAACCGAAGAAGCACAATCTGAAGCAGAAGCAGAAGAAACAGAAATAGTAGAATAAGCAGAAGGAGAAGCACCATGAGAAGCAGGAAAAGCAGAAGGAGAAGGCGAAAGAGAAGGAGTAAGAGTAGGAGAAGCAAAAGGATAAGCAGAAGCAGAAAGAGGCGCAGAAGGAGAAGCAGCACGAGAA
>NW_012311536.1:0-2326 GCF_000151885.1 Dipodomys ordii | reverse complement strand
GTGGGACACAGCGGGTCACAGCAAGGACACAGCAGGACACAGCGGGACACAGCGGGGGACACAGCGAGGACACAGCGGGACACATCGAGGGACACAGCGACGACACAGCGGGACACAGCGGGGGAAACATCGGGGGACAGCGGGGGACACAGTGGGGGACACAGCGGGACACAGCGGGGGACACAGAGAGGGCACAGTGGGACAAAGCGGGGACACAGTGGGGACTCACCGTTGGACACAGTGGGGGACAGAGCGGGACACCACAGGACACAGCAAGGGACAAGGGGAGACAGAGCGGGACACAGCGAGGACACAGCGGGACACAGCAGGGGACACAGCGGGACACAGCGGGGGACACAGCCGGACACATCGTGTATAAAGTGGGGGACACAGCAGGCCACAGCGGGGGACACAGAGGGGTACACAGCAGAACCCATCGGGGAACACAGTGAGGACACAGCGGACACAGTGGGACATAGCGTCGATACAGCGGGGACACAGCAGTAGACACAGCGGGACCCAGCGGGGAACACAGCGGGACACAGCGGGGGACACAGGGAGGACACAGTGGGACACAGCGGGGACACAGTGGGGACTCACCGTTGGACACAGTGGGGGACAAAGCTGGACACAACTAGACACAGCAAGGGACAAGAGGGAGACCGAGCGGGACACAGCGAGGACACAGCGGGACACAGAGGGGGACACAGCGGGACACAGCGGGGGACACAGCGGGTGACACAGCGGGACACAGCGGCGGGGGACACAGGAGAGACACAGCAGGACACAGCAGGGGACACAGCGAGGACACATGGGGACACAGCGGGGACATCGCGGGACTCAGCGGGGGACACAGCAGTACACAGCGGGACACAGCGGGGAAACATCAGGGACACAGCGGGGGACACAGCGGGACACAGCTGGGGACCCAGAGGGGTACACAGCGGGACCCAGCGGGAAACACAGCGGTGACACAGCGGGACCCAGCGGAGAACACAGAGGGACACAGCGGGACACAGCGGGGGACACAGCGGAACAAAGCGTGGGACACAGCGAGGACACAGCGGGACAAAGCGGGACACAGCAGGGACACAGCAGGGATAGAGGAGGGACACAGCGGGGGACACAGCGGGACACAACGGGACACAGAGGGGGACACAGCAGGACACAGCGGGGGACACAGCTGGGGACACAGTGGGACACAATGGGGCACAGAGCGAGGACACAGCGGGACACAGCGGGACACAGCGTCGATACAGCAGGAACACAGCGTTACACAGCGGGGTACACAGCTGGGGACACAAAGGGTCACAGTGGGGGACAAAGCGGGACACAGCGGGACACAGCGGGGGACACAGCGAGCACACAGCGGGACACAGCGGGGGAAACAGCAGGGGACAGCAGAGACAGAGAGGGGCCACAGTGGGACACAGCGGTGACACAGCTGGACACAGCGGGGTACACAGCGGGACACAGCGGGAACACAGTGGGGACACAGAGGGGGACACAGCGGGACACAGCGGAACACATGCGGAACACAGCGGGGGACACAGCGGGACACAGCGGGGGGCACAGCGAGGACACAGTGGGTCACAGCGGGACACAGCGTGGGACAAAGCAGGAGACAGCGGTTTACACAGCGAGGAAACAGCTGGACACAGCGGGGTACACAGCGGGACAAAGCAGGAGATACAGAGGGGTACACAGCGGGACACAGCGGGGACTCACCTGGGGACACAGCGGGGGACAAACTGGGACACCACGGGACACAGTGGGACACATCGGGACACAGCGGGGACACTGCGGGAACATAGCAGGACACAGCGGGGGACACAGCGGGGACACAGCGGGACACAGCGGGAAACACAGCGGAGACACAGCGGGACACAGCGGGGGACACAGCGAGGACACAGCGGGTCACAGCGGGACACAGCATGGGACAAAGCAGGAGACAGCGGGTTACACAGCGAGGACACAGCTGGACACAGCGGGGTACACAGCGGGACAAAGCAGGAGATACAGAGGGGTACACAGCGGGACACAGCGGGGACTCACCGGGGGACACAGCGGGGGACAAACTGGGACACCACGGGACACAGCAGTGGACACAGCGGGACACAGCGGGGACACTGCGGGAAAATAGAGGGACACAGCGGGGTACACAGCGGGACACAGCGGAACACAGCGGGGGACACAGCGGGACACAGCGGGGGGCACAGCGAGGACACAGTGGGTCACAGCGGGACAGAGCATGGGACAAAGCGGGACACAGCGGGGGACACAGAGGGGTATACAGCGGGACACAGGGGGAAACACACTGAGGACA
>NW_012311535.1:0-2326 GCF_000151885.1 Dipodomys ordii | reverse complement strand
GCTGTATCCCCGCTGTATCGACGCTGTGTCCCGCTGGGTCAAGCTGTGTCCTCGCTGTGTCCCCCGCTGTGTCCTCGCTGTGTCCCCCACTGTGTCCCGCTGTGTCCTTGCTGGGTCCTCCGCTGTGTCCCGCTGGGTCCCCCGCTGTGTCCCGCTGTGTCCCGCTGTGTCCCGCTGTGTCCCGCTCTGTCCCTGCTGTGTCCTGCTGTGTCCTCGCTGTGTCCCCCACTGTCTCCCGTTCTGTCCCCCGCTGTGTCTCACAATTTGTCCTCGCTGTGTGCCACTGTGTCCCGCTCTGTCCTGCTATGCCCCCACTGTGTCCCGTTGTGTCCACAGATGTGTACCACGCTGTGTAAGGCTGTATCCCAGCTGTATCGACGCTGTGTCCCGCTGGGTCCCGCTGGGTCCTCGCTGGGTCCACCGCTGTGTCCCGCTGTTTCCACCGCTGTGTCCCGCTGTGTCCCCCGATCTCTCCCCCTGTGTCCACCGCTGTGTCCCGCTGTTTCCCCCGCTGTGTCCCGCTGTGTCCTCGCTGTGTCCCCCGCTGTCTCCTGCTCTGTCCCCCGCTGTGTATCACGCTTTGTCCCCGCTGTGTCCCACTGTGTTCCGCTGTGTCCCGCTGTGCCCCCACTGTGTCCCGTTGTGTCCACAGCTGTGTACCACGCTGTGTAACGCTGTGTCCCCACAGTATCCACGCTGTGTCCCGCTGGGTCCCGCTGTGTCCTCGCTGTGTTCTCGGCTGTGTCCCGCAGTGTCCCCCGCTGTGTCCCCCACTGTGTCCTCGCTGTGTTCCCCGCTGTGTCCCGCTGTTTCCTCGCTGGGTCCCCCACTGTGTCCCGCTGTGTCCCTCGCTGTGTCCCGCTGTGTCCCGCTCTGTCCCTGCTGTGTCCCGCTCTTTCCTGCTGTGTCCTCGCTGTGTCCCCTGCTGTCTCCCGCTCTGTCCCCCGCTACGTCTCACGATTTGTCCTCGCTGTGTCCCACTGTGTCCTGCTGTGCCCCCACTGTGTCCCGTTGTGTTCACAGATGTGTACCACGCTGTGTAACGCTGTATCCCCGCTGTATCGACGCTGTGTCCCGCTGGGTCCCGCTGTGTCCTCGCTGTGTTCCCCACTGTGTCCCGCAGTGTCCCCCGCTGTGTAACCCGCTCTGTCCTCGCTGTGTCCCCCGCTGTGTCCCGCTGTGTCCTCACTGGGTCCTCCGCTGGGTCCCGTTGTGTCCCCCACTGTGTCCCGCTGTGTCTTCGCTGGGTCCCCCGCTCTGTCCCACTGTGTCCTCGCTGTGTCCCGCCGTGTCCTCGCTGTGTCCCCCGCTGTGTCCCGCTGTGTCCCGCTCTGTCCCTGCTGTGTCCTGCTGTGTCCCGCTGTGTCCCCGCTTTGTGCCCGCTGTGTCCCGCTGTGTACTTCGTTGTGTCAGGCTGTGTCCCCCGCTTTGTCCCGCTGTGTCCCCGCAGTGTCGCCGCTGTGTCCCGCTGTGTCACACTGTGTCCCATGGTGTCCTGCTTTGTCCCCAGCTGTGTCCCCCGCTGAGTCCCCTCGGTGTCCTGCTGTGTCCTCGCTGTGTGCCCCGCTGTCTCCCACTTTGTCCCACGCTGTGTCCCACTGTGTCCTCGCTGTGTCCCCCGCTGTGTCCCGCTATGTCCCCGCTGTGTCCCAAGCTGTGTCCCGCTGTGTCCCGCTGAGTACCCAGCTGTGTCCTGCTATGTTCCCGCAGTGTCCCTGCTGTGTCCCCGCTGTGTCCTGCTGTTTCCTCGATGTGTCCCCTGCTGTGTTCCGTTGTGTCCCCAGCTGTGTACCCCGCTGTGTCCCGCTGTGTCCCCGCTGTATCGACGCTGTGTCCCGATGTGTCCCGCTGTGTCCCGCTTTGTCCCCCGCTGTGTCCCCCGCTGAGTCCCCGCTGTGTCCCCGCTGTGTCCCGCTCAGTCCTCCCTGTGTCCCCCGCTGTGTCCCGCTGTGTCCCCTGCTGTGTCCCGCTGTGTCTACTGCTGTGTTCCTGCTGTGTCCCGCTGTGTCCCCCTGTGTCCTCACTGTGTCCCACGCTGTGTTCCGCTGAGTACTTGCTGTGTCCCCCGATGAGCCCCCTTGTGTCCCCAGCTGTGTACCCCGCTGTGGCCCACTCTGTCCCCGCTGTATCGACGCTGTGTCCCGCTGGGTCCCGCTGTGTCCTCGCTGTGTCCACCGCTGTGTCCCGCTGTGTCCACCGCTGTGTACCCGCTGTGTCCCCAGTTGTGTCCCCACTGTGCCCCGCTGTGGCCCCCGCTGTGTACCCCGCTGTGGTCCCGCTGTGTCCCCCGCTGTCTCCCTCTGTGTCCACTGCTGTGTCCCAACTG
>NW_012311534.1:0-2326 GCF_000151885.1 Dipodomys ordii | reverse complement strand
TTCTGTTTCTTCTTCTTCTTCTGCTTCTCCCGCTTCTGCTTCTTCTGCTTCTCCTTCCTTTCCTCTGCTTCTGCTTCTCCTTCTCCTTCTTCTGCTTCTCTTTCTGCTTCTGCTTCTTCTGGTTCTCCAACTAATCCTTCTTCTCCTTCTGTTTCTGCTTCTCTTTCTGCTTCTTCATCTCCTTCTGCTTCACCTTCTGCTGCTCCTTCTCCTTCTTCTGTTTCTCCCTCTGCTTCTGCTTCTGCTTCTTATGCTTCTTCTTTTTCTTCTGCTTCTGCTTCTCCTGCTTCTTCTTCTTATGCTTCTACTGCTTCTGCTTCTTCTGCTTCTTCTGCTTTTACTCCTCTTTCTGCTTCTGCTTCTCCTCCTTGTTTTTCTGTTTCTTCTGCTGCTTCTCCTTCTGCTGCTTCTTCTCCTTCACCTTCTGCTTCTCCTTTTGCTTCTCCTTCTGCTTCTGCTTCTTCTGTTTCTCGTGCCTGAATTTCTGGTTCTACTTCTTCTGCTGCTTCTCCTTCTGCTTCTGCTTCTACTTCTGCTTCTGTTTCTGCTTCTTCTGCTTCTTCTCTTTCGGCTTCTCCTGTTTCTGCTTCTTGTGCTTCAACTGCTTCTCTTTCTGATTCTCATTCCGCTTCTGCTTCTCTTTCTGCTTCTGCTTCTCCTCCTTCTCCTTCTTCTACTTCTGCTTCTCCTTCAGCTTCTGTTTCTTCTGCTTCTCCTGCTTCTCCTTCTGCATCTCCTTCTGTTTGTGCTTGTCCTTATGCTTCTTCTGCTGCTTCTGCTTCTCCTTCTCCTCCTCCTTCTTTTGCTTCTGCTTCTTCTGCTTTTCCTGCTTCTCATTCTGCTTCTGCTTCTTTTGCTTCTCCTGCTTCTCCTTCTGCATCTTCTTCTGCTTCTGCTTCTCCTTCTCCTTCTTCTGCTTCTCCTTTTGCTTCTCCTTCTGCTTCTTCTTCTTCCGCTTTACCTGCTTCTCTTTCTGCTTCTCCTTCTGCTTCTCCATCTGTTTCTCCTTCTTGTTCTTCTGCTTTTTATCCTGCTTCTCCTTCTGTTTCTGCTACAACTGTTACTGCTTCTACTTCTTCTGTTTCTTCTGCTTCTCCTTCTGCTTTTGATTCTCTTTCTGCTTCTGCTTCTCCTTCTGCTTCTCATTCTGCTTCTCCAGATTCTGCTTCTTCTGCTTCTCCTGCTTCTCCTTCTGCTTCAGGTTCTGCTTCTGCTTCTTCGGATTCTTATGCTTCTGCCTCTCTTGCTTCTGCTTCTTCTGCTTCCCCTCCTTCTCTTTCTGCTTCTCTTTCTGTTTCTGCTTCTCCTTCTGCTTCTGCCTCTTGTCGTTCTCCTTTTTCTTCTGCTTCTGCTTCTCCTGTTTCTGCATCTCCTGCTTCTCCTTCTGCTGCTCTTTCTGCTTCTCCTGCTGCTTTTCCTTCTCCTGCTCCTTCTTCTGCTTCTCTTTCTGCTTCTCCTGTTTCTCCTTCTCCTTCTATTTCTCGTTCTTCTGCTTTTCCTTCTGCTTCTCCTTCTGCTTCTGCATCTTCTGCTTCTTCTGGTACTGCCTCTGCTTCTTCTGTTTCTTCTGCTTCTCCTTTTGCTTTTGCTTCTCTTTCTGCTTCTGCTTCTCCTTCTGCTTCTCCAGATTCTGATTCTTCTGCTTCTCCTGCTTCCCCTTCTGCTTCAGGTTCTGCTTCTGCTTCTTCGGCTTCTTCTGCTTCTGCTTCTCCTGCTGCTGCTTCTTCTGCTTCTCCTGCTTCTCTTTCTGCTCTTCCTTCTGTTTCTGCTTCTCCTTCTGCTTCTGCTTCTTCTCCTTCTTCTGCTTCTGCTTCTCCTGCTTCTGCTTCTCCTGCTTCTCGTTCTGCTTCTCTTTCTGCTTCTCCTTCTCCTTCTTATGCTTCTCCTGCTTCTGCTTCTCCTTCTGCTTCTGCTTCAATTTCTCCTTCTGCTGCTCATTCTGCTTCTGCGTCTTCTGTTTCTTCTGCTTGTCCTGCTTCTGCTTCTCCTGCTTCTCCTACTTCTCGTGCTGCTCCTCCTTCTGCGTCTCTTTCTGCTTCTGCTTATCCTTTTGCTTCTCCTACTCCTAATCCTTCTCTTTCGCCTTCTCCGTCTTCTTCTTCTTCTTCTCCTGCTGCTTCTACTTCTGCTTATTCTACTATTTCTGTTTCTTCTGCTTCAGCTTCAGATTGTGCTTCTTCTGTTTCTCCTGCTTCAGATTATGCTTCTGCTTCTTCGGCTTCTCCTGTTTCTTCTGTTTCTGCTTCTCCTGCTCCTTCTGCTTCTCCCGCTTTTCCTGCTTCTCTTTCTGCTTCATCTTTGCTTCAGCTTCTCCTTCTGCTTCTGC
>NW_012311533.1:0-2326 GCF_000151885.1 Dipodomys ordii | reverse complement strand
CATCTGCTAAAACTGCTACGGCTTCTACTTCTTCTGCATCTCCTTCTGCTTTTGATTCTCTTTCTGCTTCTGCTTCTCCTACTGCTTCTCATTCTGCTTCTCCAGATTCTGCTTCTTCTGCTTCGCCTGCTTCTCCTTCTGCTTCAGGTTCTGCTTCTGCTTCTTCGGATTCTTATGCTTCTGCTTCTCCTGCTTCTGCTTCTTCTGCTTCCCCTACTTTTCTTTCTGCTTCTCCTTCTGTTTCTGCTTCTCCCTCTGCTTCTGCGTCTTGTCCTTCTCCTGTTTCTTCTACTTCTGCTTCTCTTGTTTCTGCATCTCCTGCTTCTCCTTCTGCTGCTCTTTCTGCTTCTCCTGCTGCTTTTCTTTCTCCTGCTCCTTTTTCTGCTTCTCTTTCTGCTTCTCCTTCTGTTTCTCCTTCTCGTTCTTCTGCTTTTCCTTCTGCTTCTCATCTGCTTCTGCATCTTCTGCTTCTTCTGCTACTGCCTCTGCTTCTTTTGTTTCTTCTGCTTCTCCTTCTGCTTCTCCTTCTGCATTTGCTTCTCTATCTGCTTCTGCTTCTCCTTCTGCATCTCCAGATTCTGCATCTTCTGCTTCTCCTGCTACTCCTTCTGCTTCAAGTACTGCTTCTGCTTCTTCGGCTTCTTCTACATCTGCTTCTCCTGCTGCTGCTTCTTCTGCTTCTCCTGCTTCTCTTTCTGCTTTTCCATCTGTTTCTGCTTCTATTACTGCTTCTGCTTCTTCTCCCTTCTTCTGCTTCTGCTACTCCTGCTTCTCCTGCTACTGCTTCTCCTGCTTCTCGTTCTGCTTCTCTTTCTGCTTCTCCTTCTCCTTCTTCTGCTTCTCCTTCTGCTTCTCCTTCTGCTTCTGCTTCAATTTCTCCTTCTGCTTCTCATTCTGCTTCTGCGTCTTCTCTTTCTTCTGCTTCTCCTGCTTCTGCTTCTCCTGCTTCTCCTACTTCTCGTGCTGCTTCTCCTTCTGCGTCTCTTTCTGCTTCTGCTTATCCTTTTGCTTCTCCTACTCCTAATCCTTCTCTTTCGCCTTCTCCGTCTTCTTCTTCTGCTTCCCCTGCTGCTTCTGCTTCTGCTTATTCTACTATTTCTGTTTCTTCTGCTTCTGCTTCAGATTATGCTTCTTCTGTATCTCCTGCTTCAGATTCTGCTTCTGCTTCTTCGGCTTCTCCTGTTTCTTCTGACTCTGCTTCTTCTGTTTCTTCTGCTTCTCTTTCTGCTTCTTCTCCTTCTGCTTCTCCTTCTGCTTCTTCTTCTGCTCTTCTCCTTCTTCTGTTTCTTTTGCTACTGTTTCTTCTTCTTCTTCTTCTTCTACTGTTTCTTCTGATTCTACTTCTGCTTCTCCTTCTTCTCCTCTTTCTGCTTCTACTTCTACTTCTTCTGATTCTCCTGTTTCTCGTTCTTCTTCTCCTTCTGTTTCTGCTTCTCTTTCTGCTTCAACTTCTCCTTCTGCTGCTCCTTCTCCTTCTTCTGCTTCTCCCACTGCTTCTGCATCTGCTTCTTTTGCTTATTCTTTTTCTTCTGCTTCTGCTTCTCCTGCTTCTGCTTCTACTGCTTCCCCTTATGCTTCTCCTTATGCTTCAAGTTCTGCTTCTGCTTCTTGTCCTTCTCCTGTTCCTTCTGCTTCTGCTTCTCCTGTTTCTGCATCTCCTGCTTCTCCTTCTGCTGCTCTTTCTGCTTCTCCTGCTGCTTTTCCTTCTCCTGCTCCTTCTTCTGCTTCTCTTTCTGCTTCTCCTTCTGTTTCTCCTTCTCCTTCTCGTTCTCGTTCTTCTGCTTTTCCTTCTGCTTCTCCTTCTGCTTCTGCACCTTCTGCTTCTTCTGCTACTGCCTCTGCTTCTTCTGTTTCTTCTGCTTCTCCTTCTGCTTTTGCTTCTCTTTCTGCTTCTGCTTCTCCTTCTGCTTCTCCAGGTTCTGCTTCTTCTGCTTCTTCTGCTTCTCCTTCTGCTTCAGGTTCTGCTTCTGCTTCTTCGGCTTCTTCTGCTTCTGCTTCTCCTGCTGCTGCTTCATCTGCTTCTCCTGCTTCTCTTTCTGCTTTTCCTTCTGTTTCTGCTTCTCCTTCTGCTTCTGCTTCTTCTCCTTCTTCTGTTTCTTCTCCTTCTGCTTCTCCTGCTTCTGCTTCTCATGCTTCTCGTTCTGCTTCTCTTTCTGCTTCTCTTTCTGCTTCTCCTTCTCCTTCTTTTGCTTCTCCTTCTCCTTCTGCTTCTCCTTCTGCTTCTGCTTCAATTTCTCCTTCTGCTTCTCATTCTGCTTCTGCGTCTTCTGTTTCTTCTGCTTCACCTGCTTCTGCTTCTTCAAGCTTCTCCTACTTCTCGTGCTGC
>NW_012311532.1:0-2326 GCF_000151885.1 Dipodomys ordii | reverse complement strand
AGCAGAAGAAGAAGAAGGAGAAGGAGAAAGAGAAGGATTAGTTAGTAGGAAGAGCAGAAGGAGAATCAGAAGCAGAACGAGAAGCAGAAGGAGCAGCAGAAGGAGAAGCAGAAGGAGAAGCAGAAGAAGCAGAAGCAGAAGCAGAAGAAGCAGCAGAAGGAGAAGCAGAAGCAGAAGAAGATGCAGAAGGAGAAGCAGGAGAAGCAGAAGAAGCAAAAGCAGAAGGAGAAGCAGAAGTAGGAGAAGGAGAAGGAGAAGGAAGGGCAGCAGAAGCAATAGGAGAAGCAGAAGGAGAAGCAGAAGCAGAATGAGAAGCAGAAAGAGAAGCAGTAGAAGCAGAAGAAGCAGGAAAAGTAGAAGCAGAAGAAAGAGAAGAAGAAGAAGAAGAAGAAGAAGAAGAAGAAGAAGAAGAAGAAGAAGAAGAAGAAGAAGAAGAAGAAGAAGAAGAAGAAGAAGAAGAAGAAGAAGAAGAAGACGAAGGAGAAGACGAAGAAGAAGAAAAAGAAGAAGAAGAAGAAGCATAAGGAGAAACATAAGGAGAAGCAGTAGAAGCAGAAGAAGCAGAAGCAGGAGAAGCAGAAGCAGAAGAAAAAGAATAAGCAGAAGAATCAGAAGCAGAAGCAGGGGGAGAATCAGAAGAAGGATAAGGAGAAGGAGCAGCAGAAGGAGAAGCAGAAGCAGAATGAGAAGCAGAAACAGAAGGAGAACAAGAAGGAGAAGCAGGAGAATCAGAAGAAGCAGAAGTAGAAGCAGAAAGAGAAGGAGAAGAAGGAGAAGCAGAAGTAGCATCAGAAGAAACAGAAGAAGAAGAAGCAGAAGAAACAGAAGCAAAAGGAACAGAAGAAAGAGAAGAGCAGAAGCAGAAGCAGAAGGAGAAGCAGAAGCAGAAGGAGAAGCAGAAGGAGAAGCAGGAGAAGCAGAAGAAGCAGGAGAAGTTGAAGCAGAAGAAACACGCGAAGCCGAAGAAGCAGAATCATAATCTGAAGTAGAAGGAGAAACAGAAGAAGCACAATCTGAAGCAGAAGCAGAAGAAACAGTAATAGTAGAATAAGCAGAAGCAGAAGCAGCAGGAGAAGCAGAAGAAGAAGACGAAGAAGGCGAGAGAGAAGGATTAGGAGTAGGAGAAGCAAAAGGATAAGCAGAAGCAGAAAGGGACGCAGAAGGAAAAGCAGCACGAGAAGTAGGAGAAGCAGGAGAAGCAGGAGAAACAGAAGACGCAGAAGCAGAATGAGAAGCAGAAGGAGAAATTGAAGCAGAAGCAGGAGAAGCAGAAGCAGAAGGAGAAGCAGAAGAAGGAGAAGGAGAAGTAGAAAGAGAAGCAGAACGAGAAGCAGGAGAAGCAGAAGAAGGAGAAGCAGAAGCAGAAGAAACAGAAGGAGAAGAAGCAGAAGCAGAAGCAGAAGCAGAAACAGAAGGAAAAGCAGAAAGAGAAGCAGAAGAAGCAGCAGCAGGAGAAGCAGAAGCAGAAGAAGCCGAAGAAGCAGAAGCAGAACCTGAAGCAGAAGGAGAAACAGGAAAAGCAGAACAAGCAGAATCTGGAGAAGCAGAAAGAGAAGCAAAAAGAGAAGCAGAAGGAGAAGTAGAAGAAGCAGCAGAAGGAGAAGTTGAAGAAGCAGCAGTAGGAGAAGCAGCAGAAGAAGCAGAAAAACAAGCAGGAGAAGCAGAAGCAGAAAGAGAAGTAGAAGCAGAAGAAGCAGAAGAAGTAGAAGCACAAGAAGAAGCAGTAGAAGAAGAAGCAGTAGAAGCATAAGAAGCAGAAGCAGAAGAACAAGAAGAAGATTAAGAAGCTGAAGCAGAAGCAGAGGGAGAAACAGAAGAAGGAGAAGGAGCAGCAGAAAGTGAAGCAGAAGGAGATGGAGAAGCAGAAATAGAAGCAGAAACAGAAGGAGAAGAAGAAGGATTAGTTGGAGATTCAGAAGAAGCAGAAGCAGAAAGAGAAGCAGAAGAAGGAGAAGGAGAAGCAGAAGCAGAGGAAAGGAAGGAGAAGCAGAAGAAGCAGTAGAATCAGAAGCGGGAGAAGCAGAAGCAGAAGCAGAAGAAGAAGAAGAAGAAGAAGAAGAAGAAGAAGAAGAAGAAGAAGAAGAAGAAGAAGAAGAAGAAGAAGAAGAAGAAGAAGAAGAAGAAGAAGAAGAAGAAGAAGAAGATAGAGAAGAAGGAGAAGGAGCAGAAGGAGAAGCAGAAGCAGAAGGAGAAGCAGAAAGAGAAGAGGAAGAAGCAGTAGCAGGAGAAGCAGAAGCACAAGAAACAGAAGAAGCTGAAGAAGCAGAAGCAGGACCTGAAGCAGAAGAAACAGAACAAGCAGAAGAAGCAGTAGCAGAAGCAGAAC
>NW_012311531.1:0-2326 GCF_000151885.1 Dipodomys ordii | reverse complement strand
TCAGGGACACAGCTGGACACAGCGGGGTACACAGTGGGGGACACAGCGGGACACAGCGGGTCACAGCGGGGGACACAGCGGGACACAGCGGGAGACACAGAGGGGTACACAGCGGGACACAGCGGAGAACACAGCGAGGAAACAGCGGAACAAAGCGGGACACAGCGTTGATACAGTGGGGACAGAGCAGGTCACAGCAAGGACACAGCGGGACACAGCGGGACACAGCGGGGACACAGCGGGGACTCAGCGGGGGACACAGGGGGACACAGCGGGGGACACAGCGAGACACGGCGGGGACAAAGCTGGACACAGCGAGGTACACAGAGGGACACAGCAGGGACACAGCGGGGAAACAGCGTGACACAAAAGGACAAAGCGATACACAGCGGGAGACACAGCGAGGACACAGCTGCACACAATGGGGGACACAGCAAGGACAGAGCGGGACACAGCGGGACACAGCGGGGGACAAAGGAAGGACACAGCGGTACACAGAGGGGGACAGAGCGAGGACACATTGGGACACAGCGGGACTCAGCGGGGGACACAGCAGTACACAGCGGGACACAGCGGGACACAGCGGGGACACAGCAGGGACACAGCTGGGGACACAGCGGGACACAGCGGGGGGACACAGAGGGATACACAGCGGGACACAGCAGGGAAAAAAGTGAGGCCACAGCAGAACACAGCGTGGGACACAACGAGGACACAGCGGGACACAGCGGGACACAGCGGGGACAAAGCAGTAGACACAGCGGGACACAGTGGCGGACACAGAGGGACACAGCGTGGGACACAGGGAGGACACAGCGGGACCCAGCGGGACCCAGCGTCGATACTGCTGGGACACAGCGGGACACAGCGAGGTACACAGCTGGGGACACAACGGGACACAGCGGGGAACACAGGGAGGACATAGCGGGACCCAGCGGGACCCAGCGTCGTTACAGCGGGGACACAGCGGGACACACCGGGGTCCACAGCTGGGGACACAACGGGACACTGTGGGGGACACAGAGAGGACAAAGCAGGAAAGAGCGGTACACAGCGGGGACACTGCGGGAACATAGTGGGACACAGCGGGGTACACAGCGGGACACAGCGGTGACACAGAGGGGACTCAGCGGGACAAAGTGGGGGACACAGCGGCACACAGCGGGACACAGCGGGGGACACAGCAGGGGACAGCGGAGACAGAGAGGGGCGAAAGCGAGACACAGTGGTGATACAGATGGACACAACGGAGTACACAGCGGGACACACAGCTGGCACACAGCGGGACACAGCAGGGACCGAGCTGGACATAGCGGGACACAGCGAAACACAGCGTGGGCACAGCGGGACTCAGCGGGGGACCCAGCGAGGACACAGCGGGACACAGTGGGGGACACAGCTGGGGACACAGAGGGACACAGTGGGGAACACAGCGAGGACACAACGGGACCCAGCAGGACAAAGAGTCGATACAGCGGGGACACAGGGTTACACAGCGTGGTACCCAGCAGTGGACATAACGGGACAGAGTGGGGGCACAGCGAGACACAGTGGGACACAGCGAGGACACAGCGGGACACATTGGTGACACAGCGGGAAAAACAGCAGGACACAGCAGTGGACACAGCGGGAGACACAGCGCGACACAGCAAGACATAGCATGGACACAGCAGTAGACACATCGGGACATAGCGGGGGACACAGCTGGGGACACAACGGGACACAGCGGTGGACACAGCGAGGACACAGCAGGACCCACCGGGACCCAGCGGGGGACACAGCGAGGACACAGCGTGACACAGCGGGGAACACAGCGAGGACACAGCGGGACCCAGCGGGACACAGCGTCGATACAGCGGGCACACAGCGTTACACAGCGTGGTACTCAGCTGTGGACACAACGGGACACAGTGGGGGCACAGCCGGACACAGCGGGACACAGTGGGACACAGATGGGACAAAGCGTGAGACACAGCGAGGGACACAGCGGGACACAGCGGGGGACACAGCGAGGACACAGCGGCACAAAGCCTGGGACACAGCAAGGACACAGTGGGACACAGCGGGGGCACAGCGGGACATAGCGGGGGACACAGCGCGGGACACAGCGGGACACAGCGGGGGCACAGGGAGGACACAACGGGACACAGCGGGGGACAGAGCGAGGACACATTGGGACACATTGGGACACAGCGGGACTCAGCGGGGGACACAGCAGTACACAGCGGGACACACAGGGGACACAGCAGAGACACAGTGGGGGACACAGCGGCGACACAGAGGGGACTCAGCGGGGGACACAACGTGGGACAAAGTGGGACACCAC
>NW_012311530.1:0-2326 GCF_000151885.1 Dipodomys ordii | reverse complement strand
GGAGAAGCAGAAGAAATAGAATAAGCAAAAGAAGCAGAAGCAGAAGCAGTGGGAGAAGCAGAAGAAGGAGAAGGAGAAGGAGCAGCAGAAGGAGAAGCAGAAGCAGAAAGAGAAGCAGAAACAGATTGAGAACAAAAGGAGAAGCAGGAGAAGCAGAAGAAGCAGAAGTAGAAACAGAAAGAGAAGTAGAAGAAGGAGAAGCAGAAGTAGAATCAGAAGAAACAGAAGAAGAAGAAGAAGAAGAAGAAGAAGAAGAAGAAGAAGAAGAAACAGAAGCAAAATAAACAGAAGAAGGAGAAGAACAGAAGCAGAAGCGGAAGGAAAAGCAGAAGCAGAAGGAGAAGCAGAAAGAGAAGCAGGAGAAGCTGAAGAAGCAGGAGAAGCAGAAGCAGAAGAAACAGGAGAAGCCGAAGAAGCAGAAGCAGAATCTGAAGCAGAAGGAGAATCAGAAAGAAGCACAATCTGAAGCAGAAGCAGAAGAAACAGAAATAGTAGAATAAGCAGAAGCAGAATCAGCAGGAGAAGCAGAAGAAGAAGTAAGAGAAGTTGAAAGAGAAGGATTAGGAGTAGGAGAAGCAAAAGGATAATCAGAAGCAGAAAGAAGGAGAAGCAGCATGAGAATTAGGAGAAGCAGGAGAAGCAGAAGCAGGAGAAGCAGTAGAATCAGAAGACGCAGAAGCAGAATGAGTAGCAGAAGGAGAAACTGAAGCAGAAGCAGAACGAGAAGCAGAAGCAGAAGGAGAAGCGGAAGAAGAGAAGGAGAATCTGAAAGAGAAGCAGAAAGTGAAGCAGAACGAGAAGCAGGAGAAGGAGAAGCAGGAGAAGCAGAAGCTGAAGAAACAGAAGAAGGAGAAGAAGCAGAAGAAGGAGAAGCACAAACAGAAGGAAAAGCAGAAAGAGAAGCAGGAGAAGCAGATGAAGCAGCAGCAGGAGAAGCAGAAGCAGAAGAAGCCGAAGAAGCAGAAGCAGAACCTGAAGCAGAAGAAGAAGCAGGAGAAGCAGAAGAAGCAGAATCTGGAGAAGAAGAAGGAGAAGCAGAAGCAGAAGGAGAAGCAAAAGCAGAAGTAGAAGCAGAAGGAAAAGCAGAAGAACGAGAAGGAGAAGGAGAAACAGAAGGAGAAGCAGACAGAGAAGCAGAAGAAGGATCAGGAGACGGAAAAACAGCAGGAAAAGCAGAAAGAGCAGCAGAAGGAGAAGCAGTTAGATTGCAGAAACAGGAGAAGCAGAAGTAGAAGAATCAGGAGAAGGAAAAGAAGCAAAAGCAGAAGGAGAAGCAGAAACAGAAGGAGAAGCAGAAAGAGAAGGAGGGGAAGCAGAAGAAGCAGAAGCAGGAGAAGCAGAAGCATAAGAATCTGAAGAAGCAGAAGCAGAACCTGAAGCAGAAGGAGAAGCAGGAGAAGCAGAAGAAGCAGAATCTGGAGAAGCAGAATGACAAGCTGAAGGAGAAGCAGAAGCAGAAAGAGAATCAAATGCAGAAGGAGAAGCAGAAGAATCAGAAGAAGTAGAAGCAGTAGCAGTTGTAGCAGAAGGAGAAGCCGAAAGAAAAGCAGAAGAACAAGAAGGAGAAGGAGAAACAGAAGGAGAAGCAGAAAGAGAAGCAGGTAAAGCAGAAGAAGAAGAAGCAGAAGGAGAATCAGAAGGAGAAGCAGAAGAAGGAGAAGGAGAAGCAGAAGCAGAAGAAGATGCAGAAGGAGAAGCAGGAGAAGCAGAAGCAGAAGGAGAATCAGGAAAAGAAGCAGATGCATAAGGAGAAGCATAAGCAAAAGAAGGAGAAGCGGAAGCGGAAGAAGAAGCATAAGGACAAGCACAAGCAGAAGGAGATGCAGAAGGAGAAGCGGGAGAAGCAGAAGAAGCAGAAGATGAAGGAGAAGCAGAAGTAGGAGAAGGAGAAGGAGGAGAAGCAGAAGGAGAAGCAGAAGCGGAATGAGAAGCAGAAAGAGAAGCAGGAGAAGCACAAGAAGCAGAAGCAGGAGAAGCCGAAAGAGAAAAAGCAGAAGAAGCAGAATCAGAAGCAGAAGTAGAAGCAGAAGCAGAAGGAGAAGCAGCAGAAGAAGTAGAAGCAGAAGTTGAAGCAGGAGAAGCAGAAGAAGAAGAAGAAGAAGAAGAAGAAGAAGAAGAAGAAGAAGAAGAAGAAGAAGAAGAAGAAGAAGAAGAAGAAGAAGAAGAAGAAGAAACAGAAGAAAGAGAAGGAGCAGAAGGAGAAGCAGAAGCAGAAGGAGAAGCAAAAGAGAAGCAGAAGAAGCGGAAGAAGCAGTAGCAGGAGAAGCAGAAGCAGAAGAAACAGAAGAAGCCCAAGAAGCAGAAGGAGAACCTGAAGCAGTGATTA
>NW_012311529.1:0-2326 GCF_000151885.1 Dipodomys ordii | reverse complement strand
AGGGACACAGCGGGGGACACAGTGGGGGACACAGCGGGACACACGCTTGGGAACACAGCGAGGACACAGCGGGACCGAGCGGTACATGGCGTCGATACAGCGGGGACACAGCGTTACACAGCGTGGTACACAGCTGTGAAAACATAACGGGACACAGTGGGGGCACAGCGGGACACAGCGGGACACAGTGGGACACAGCTGGGACAAAGCTTGAGACACAGCGGGGTACAGAGCGGGAGACAGCAGGGGACACGGCGAGGACACAGCGGGACACAGCACTTACACTGCGGGGGACACAGCGGGGGACACAGCGGGGGACACAGCCGGACACAGCGGGACACAGCGGGGGACACAGGGGGGACACAGCGGGACCCAGCGCGGGACACAGCGAGGACACATTGGGACACAGCGGGGACACAGCGGGACTCAGCGGGGGACACAGCAGTACACAGCGGGACACAGCGGGACACAGCGGGCGACACAGAGGGGTAAACAGCGGGACACAGCGGGGAACACAGCGAGGACACAGCGGGACCATGCGGGACACAGCGTCGATACAGCGGGGACACAGCGGGACACAGCGGGGTACACAGCTGGGTACACAACGGGACACAGCGGGGGACACAGTGAGGACACAGCAGAACACAGCGTGCGAAACAGCAACGACACAGCGGGACACAGCGGGACACAGCGAGACACAGCAAGACACAGTGGGGACACAGAAGTAGACAGAGCGGGAAACAACGAGGACACAGCGGGGACACAGCGGGGACACAGTGGCACCCAGCAGGACACAGCGGGGCACACAGCGGGACACAGCGGGACACAGCTTGGGACACAACGGGAACACAGCAGGACACAGCCGGGGACACAACGAGGACACAGCGGGACACAGCGGGACACAGCGTGGGACAAAGCGGGAGATAGCAGGGGACACAGCGAGGACACAGCGGGACACAGTGGCGACACATAGAGGACTCAGCGGGGGACAAAGTGGGGGACAGAGTGGGACACAGCGGGACCCAGCGGGGACAAAGCGTGAGACACAGCGGTGGACAGAGCGGACACAGCGAGGACTCAGCGGGACACCGCGGGGCCACAGAGGTGGCTCAGGGAGGCCACAGCGGGGGACAAAGCGGGACACCACGGAACACAGCGGGACACAGCGTGAATTAGCGGTGAACCTGCGGGGACACAGCGGGACACAGCGGGGGACACAGCGGGACACAGCGGGGACCCAGCGGGGACACTGTGGGACCTAGCAGGACCCAGCGGGACACAGCAGGACACAGCTGGGGACACAGCGGGACACAGCGGAGGACACAGCGGGACACAGCGGGGACACAGAGGGACATAGTGGGGGACAAATCGGGACACCACAGGACACAGTGGGACACAGCGGGACACAGCAGGGACACTGCGGGGACACAGCGGGACAAAGCGGGGGACCCAGCGGGACCCAGCGGGACACAGCAGGACCCAGCGGGGAAACAGCGGGGACACAGTGGGACACAGCGAGGACACAGCGGGACACAGTGGGACACTGCGGGACACAGCGGGGGACACAGCGGGATACAGCGGGGGACACAGGGAGGACACAGCGGAACATAGCATGGGACAAAGCGAGGACACAGGGGGAAACAGCGAGACACAGCGGGACCCAGCGGGGACCCAGCAGTGGACACAGCGGGACTCAGCGGGGGACAAAGCGGGACACCACGGAACACAGCAGGACACAGCGTGAAACAGCGGTGAACCTGCGGGGACACAGCGGGACACAGCGGGGGACACAGCGGGACACAGCGGGACACAGCAGGGGACACAGCAGGGACACAGTGGGACACAGTAGGACACAGCGTGGGACAAAGCGGGAGACAGCGGAGGACACAGCGAGGACACAGCTGGACACAGCGGGGACACAGAGGGGACTCAGCAGGGGACATAGAGTGGAAAAAGCGGGACACCACGGGACACAGTAGGACACAGCGGGACACAGCAGGGACACTGCGGGACACAGACGGGGGACACAGCGGTGGACAGCGGGGGACAGAGAAGGGACACAGCGGGACACAGAGGGGACACAACTGGACACAGAAGGGTACACAGCGGGGCACAGCGGACACACAACGGGGACAGAGCTGGTCACAGAGGGACACAGAGGGGACAGAGCGTGACACAGGTGGACACTGAGGGAGACAGAGCGAGGACACAGCCGGACACATCGAAACACAGCGTGACACAGTGGTTACACAGCAGGGGACACAGCGGGACACAGTGGGGACACAGCGGGGGACACAGCGAGGACACAGCGGGACACAGCGGTGAC
>NW_012311528.1:0-2326 GCF_000151885.1 Dipodomys ordii | reverse complement strand
ATGTCCGCTGTGTCCTGCTGTAACCCCCACTGTGTCCCCTGCTATGTCCCCACTGTGTCCCCTCTCGGTCCCGCTGGGTCCCCTGCTGTGTCCCCACTGTGTCCCGCTGTGTCTCGCTTAGTCCCGCTGTGTCCTTGCTGTATCCCCCGCTCGGTCCCACTATGTCCCGCTGTGTCCTCGCTGTGTTCCCCTCTGTCTACCGCTTTGTCCCCCTCTCTGTCCTGCTGTGTCCCTGCTGTGTCCCCCGCGTTGTCCTCGCTGTGTCTCTCTGTTTCCTTCTGTGTCCCCCACAGTGTCCCGCTGTGTCCCCTGCTGGGTCCAGCTTTGTCCCCCGCTGTGTCCCGCTGTGTCACCTGCTGTGTTCCCTGCTGTGTCCCGCTCTGTCCCCCGCTGTATCCCGCTGTGTTCCCCGCTGTGTCCCTGCAATGTCCCCGCTGTGTCCCACTGTGTCCCGTGGTGTCCCATATTGTCTCCCGCTGTGCCCCCCGCTGAGGCCCCTCTGTGTACCCACTATGTCCCGCTGTGTCCTCGCTGTGTTTCCTTGCTCTGTCCCGCTGTGTCCCCGCTTTGTCCCCCGCTGTGTCCCACTGTGTCCCGCTGTGTACCCTGCTGTGTCCTGCTATGTTCCCGCAGTGTCCCCGCTGTGTCCCGCTGTGTCCTCGCAGTGTTTCCTCGCTGTGTCCCGGTGTGTCCCCGCTTTGTCCCCCGTTCTGTCCCACTGTGGCCCGCTCTGTACCCTGCTGTGTCCTGCTATGTTCCCGCAGTGTCCCCGCTGTGTCCTGCTGTGTCCCGTTTTGTCCCGTGGTGTCCAGCTTTGTCCCCCGCTGTGTCCCTGGCTGTGTCCCCCGGTGATTCCCCGCTGTGTCCCGCTGTGTCCTCCCTGTGTCCCCCGCTGTGTCCTGCTGTGTCCCCCGCTGTGTCCCGCTGTGTCTACTGCTGTGTCCCGCTGTGTCCCGCTGTGTCCTCGCTGTGTCCCACGCTGTGTTCTGCTTTGTCCTGGCTGTGTCCCCCGATGTGTCCCTTTGTGTCCCCAGGTGTGTACCTGCTGTGTCCCGCTATGTCCCCGCTGTATCGACGCTGTGTCCCGCTGGGTCCCGCTGTGTCTTCGCTGTGTTCCCCGCTGTGTCCCGCTGTGTCCCCCGCTGTGTCCCCCGCTGTGTCCTTTCTGTGTCCCCCGCTGTGTGCCGCTGTGTCCCCCGCTGTGTCCACTGCTGTGTCCCCCCTGTGTCCCGCTGTGTTCCTGCTGTCCCAAGTTTTGTCCCCTGTGTGTGCTGCTGTGTCCCGCTGTGTCCCCCTCTGTGTCCATGCTGTGTCCCGCTGTGTCCCCAATGTCCCTCGCTTTGTCCCGCTGTGTCCCCGCTGTGTCCCCCGCTGAGTTCTCGCTGTGTCCTGTTGTGTCCCGCTGTGTCCCGCTGTGTCCCTGCTGTGTCCCCCGATTTGTCCCGCTGTGTCCCTGGCTGTGTCCCCCGCTGTGTCCCGCTGTGTCCCTTGCTGTGACCCGCTGTGTCCCCGCTGTGTCCCGCTGTGTCCCGCTTTGTCCTCCGCTGTGTCTCTCTGTGTCCCGCTGTGTCCACCACTCTGTCCCTGCTGTGTCCCCACTGTGTCCTGCTGTGTCCCGCTGTGTCCTGCTGTGTCCCTCTGTGTAACCCACTGTGTCCCCTGCTGTGTTCTGCTGTGTCCCGCTGTGTCCCCCGCTGTGTCACATTGTGTCCCGCTATGTCCCCACTGTTTCCCCCGCTCTGTCCCCGCTATGTCCCGCTGTGTTCTCGCTCTGTCTCCCGCTGTGTCCCGCTGTGTCCCCCGCGGTGTCCCGCTGTGTCCCGCTGTGTCCCCCGCGGTGTCCCGCTGTGTCTCCGCCGTGGCCCGCTGTGTATCCCGCTGTGTCCCCGCTGTGTCCCGCTGTGTACCCTGCTGTGTCCCCCAAAGTGGCCCGCTGTGTCCCTCGATGTGTCCCACTGTGTCCCACTGTGTCCCCGCTGTGTCCTCTCTTGTTCCCCTCTGTAACCCTCTGTGTACCCCGCTGTGGTCCCCGCTTGGTCCCAGTGTGACCCCAATGAACCCCAGTGGGGCCCACGCATTCACCAGCTGAGTTCCCGCTGTAGCACACTGTGGTCCGACTAGAGTCACCTGTTTCACGCGTGGACACTTGCGGTGTCCACAGGGTCACCTGCTTGGTCCCCAATATAGGCTCTAGTGACCCGCAATTACCCAGGAAAATTCCCCGCGAGGTCGGGTATGTACACGAATTGTCCCATTCTCAGACCCCCTGGGAACCTGGCTGTGACAGATATGTCCCCATATGGACCCCGATGTGTTCCCCCGATAT
>NW_012311527.1:0-2326 GCF_000151885.1 Dipodomys ordii | reverse complement strand
TCTTCTTCTTCTTCTTCTTCTGTTTCTTCTGCTTCTGCTTTTCCTGCTTCTTCTGCTTCTACTGCTTCTCTTTCGCTTCTCATTCGCTTCGCTTCTCCTTCGCTTCTCCTATTGATTCTGGGCCCTTCCTTCTCCTTCTCCTTCTCCTACTTCTGCTTCTCCTTCTGCTTCTGCTTCTTCTGCTTCTCCTGCTTCTCCTTATGCATCTTCTTCTGCTTCTGCTTCTCCTTCTGCTGCTTCTTCTGCTTCTGTTTCTTCTTCTGCTTCTCCTTTTGCTTCTTCTGCTTCTCCTTCTGATTCTACTTCTGCTTCTCCTTCTGTTTCTCCTTCTCGTTCTTCTGCTGTTCTTTCTGCTTCTCTTTCTGCTTCTGCATCTTCAGCTTCTTCTGCTACTGCTTCTGCTTCTTCTGTTTCTTCTGCTTCTCCTTCTGCTTTTGCTTCTCTTTCTGCTGCTGCTTCTCCTTCAGGTTCTCCTTCTACTCCAGATTCTTCTTCTTCTGCTTCTCCAGCTTCTCCTTCTGCTTCAGGTTCTCCTTTTGCTTCTTCGGCTTCTTCTGCTTCTACTTCTGCTTCTCCTTCTGTTTCTGCTTCTCTTTCTGCTTCTGCTTCTTCTCCTTCTTCTATTTCTTCTGATTCTGCTTCTCCTGCTTCTGCTTCTCCTGCTTCTCCTTGTGTTTCTCTTTATGCTTCTCCTTCTGCTTCTCCTTCTTCTGCTTCTACTACTGCTTCTGCTTCTCCTTCTGCATCTTCTTCTGTTTCAATTTCTCCTTCTTCTGCTTTTCATTCTGCTTCTGCTTCTCCTGCTTCTGCTTCTTCTGCTTCTCCTGCTTCTCTTTCTCATTCTCCTTCTCTTTCTGCTTCTGCTTATCCTTCTGTTTCTCCTACTCCTAATCCTTCTCTTTCTCCTTCTCCTTCTTCTTCTTCTTCTTCTTCTTCTTCTTCTTCTTCTGCTTCTCCTGCTGCTTCTTCTTCTGCTTGTACTGCTTTTTCTGTTTCTTCTTCTTCTGCTTCAGCTTCTGCTTCTTCTGCTTCTCCTTTTGCTTCTGCTTCTCCGTCTGCTTCTGCTTCTGCTCTTCTCTTTCTTCTGTTTCTTCTGCTTCTCCTTCTCCTGCTTCTTCTTCTTCTGCTTCTCCTACTTCTCCTTCTGCTTCTCCGTCTCATTCTCCTTCTCCTTCAATTTCACCTTCTTGTGCTTCTCATTCTGCTTCTGCCTCTTCTTCTCCTACTTCTGCTTCTTCTGTTTCTCCTTCTGCTTCTCCTTCTGCTTCTCTTTCTGCTTCTGATTCTCCTTCTGCTCCTCCTACTTCTAATCCTTCTCTTTCTCCTTCTTCTTCTTCTGCTTCTAGTTCTGCTTCTGCTTCTTCTCCTTGTTCTGTTTCTTCTGCTTCTGCTTTTCCAGCTTCTGCTGCTTCTGCTTCTCCTTCTGCTTCAGGTTCTCCTTCTGCTTCTTGGGCTTCTTCTGTTTCTTCTGCTTCTGCTTCTCCTGCTATTGCTTCTTCTGCTTCTTCTGCTTCTCTTTCTGCTTCTCCTTCTGCTTCTGCTTCTCCTTCTGCTCCTTCTCTTTCTTCTGTTAATTCTTCTTCTGCTCCTCCCGCTTCTGCTTCTTCTGCTTCTCCTGCTTGTCCTTCTCCTTCTGCTTCTCCTTCTCCTTCTTCTCCTTCTCTTTCTGCTTCTGCTTCTTCTGATTCTCCAACTTCTCCTTCTTCTTCTCCTTCTGTTCCTGCTTCGCTTTCTGCTTCTGCATCTCCTTCTGCTTCACCTTCTGCTGCTCTTTCTCCTTCTTTTGTTTCTCCCTCTGCTTCTGCTTCTTATGCTTCTTCTTTATCTTCTGCTTCTGCTTCTCCTGCTTCTGCTTCTTATGCTTCTACTGCTTCTTCTTCTTCTTCTTCTGCTTCTTCTGCTTCTACTTCTCTTTGTGCTTCTGCTTCTCCTGCTTGTTTTTCTGCTTCTTCTGCTGCTTCTCCTTCTGCTGCTTCTTCTACTTCTCCTTCTGCTTCTCTTTTTGCTTCTCCTTCTGCTTCTGCTTCTGCTTCTTCTGTTTCTCCTGCCTGAATTTCTGGTTCTACTTCTTCTGCTGCTTCTCCTTCTGCTTCTGCTTCTCCTTCAGCTAATATTACTGCTTCTTCTGCTTCTTCTCTTTCGGCTTTCTACTGCTTCTGCTTCTTGAGTTTCTCCTGCTTCTCTTTCTGCTTTCTCATTCCACTTCTGCTTCTCTTCTACTTCTCTCCTTCTCATCTACTTCTGCTTCTCTTTCATCTACTGCTTCATTCTGCTCTCCTGCTTCTCTTTTAGGATTTCATTCTGCTTGAGCTTGTCCTTAAGCTTC
>NW_012311526.1:0-2326 GCF_000151885.1 Dipodomys ordii | reverse complement strand
GGACAGCGGAGACAGAGATGGGTCACAGCGGGACACAGCGGTGACACAGCTGGACACAGCGGGTTACACAGCGGGACACAGCGGGCACACCGGGGACACAGTGGGACACAGCGGGACACAGCGGAGACACAGTGGGACACAGCGGGACAAAGCGGGGGACACAGCGGGACACAGCTGGGGACACAGCGAGGACACAGTGGGACACAGCGGGGGACACTGTGAGGACACAGCGGGACACAGCCGGGGAAAAAGCGGGACATAGCGGGCACACAGCAGTGGACAAAGGGGGACACAGCGGGGCACACAGCGAGGACACAGGGGGACACAGAGGCGACACAGAGGGGACTCAGCGGGGGACACAGCGTGGGACAAAGTGGGACACCACGGGACACAGTGTTACACAGTGGGACACAGCGGGGACACAGCAGGAAAAAGCGGGGGACACAGCGGGACACAGCGGGGGACACAGCCGGGGACAGCGGAGACAGAGAGTGGCCACAGCGAGACACAGCGGTGACACAGCTGGACACAGCGGGGTACACAGCAGGACACACGCTCAGGCACACAGCGGGGACACAGCAGGACACAGCGGGACACAGCGGGGACACAGCGGGACAAAGCGGGAGACACAGCGGGACACAGCAGGCACACAGCGGGTTCACAGTGGGACACAGCGGGAGACAGCGGGGGACAAAGCGGGACACAGTGGGGGACCCAGTGAGGACACAGCGGGACACAGCAGGGGACACAGCGAGGACACAGCGTGGGACACAGCGGCGGACACAGCGGGACACAGCGGGGAACACAGCGAGGACACAGCGGGACACAGCGGGACATAGCGTCGATACAGCGGGGACACAGCGTTACACAGTGTGGTACACAGCTGTGGACTCAACGGGACACAGTGGGGGCACAGCCGGACACAGCGGGACACAGTGGGACACAGCGGGGAAAAAGCGTGAGACACAGCAGGGGACAGAGAGGGTGACAGCAGGGGACACAGCGAGGAAACAGCGGGACACAGCGGTGACACAGCGGGGACTCAGGGGGTGACACAGCGGGACACAGCGGGGGACACAGCGGGACACAGCGCGGGACAAGGCGGGACACAGTGTGGGACAGAGCGTGGGACACAGCGAGACACAGCGGAGACAAAACTGGACACAGCGGGGTACACAGAGGGACACAGCAGGGACACATCGGGAAAACAGCATGACACAAAAGGACACAGCGGGACACAGCGGGGGACACAGCAAGGACACAGCGGCACACAGTGGGGGCCACAGCAAGGATAGAGCGGGAAACAGCGGGGGACACAGCAGGACATAGTGGGGGACAGAGCGGGACACAGCGGGACACAGCGGGGGACACAGGATGGACACAGCGGTACACAGCGGGGGACAGATCGAGGACACATTGGGACACAGCGGGGACACAGCGGGACTCAGCGGGGGACACAGCAGTACACAGCGGGACACAGCGGGACACAGCAGGGACACAGCGGGGGACACAGCGGGACACAGCGTGGGACACAGAGGGGGACACAGCGGGGAAAAAAGCGAGGCCACAGCAGAACACAGCGTGGGACACAACGAGGACACAGCGGGACACAGCGGGACACAGCGTCGATACAGCGGGGACACAGTGGGACACAGCGAGGTACACAGCTGGGGACACAACGGGACACAGTGCGGGCACAGCCGGACACAGCGGGACACAGCGGTACACAGCGGGGACACTGCGGAAACATAGTGGGACACAGCGGGGTACACAGCGGGACACAGCGGGACACAGCTTGGGACACAGCGGGGACAAAGCGGCAGACAGCGGGGGACACAGCGAGGACACAGCGGGACACAGCGGCGACACAGAGGGGACTCAGCGGGACAAAGCGGGGGACACAGCGTGGCACAGCGGGACACAGCGGGGGACACAGCGGGGAACAGCGGAGACAGAGAGGGGCCAAAGCGAGACACAGCGGTGATACAGCTGGACACATCGGAGTACACAGCGGGACACAGCGGGCACACAGCAGGGACACAGCGGGACAGAGCGGGACACAGCAGCGAACACAGGAAGGAAACAGCGGGACCCAGTGGGACACAGCGTCGATACAGCGGGACACAGCGGGGTACACAGCTGGGGACACAACGGGACACAGCGGGGTACAGCGAGGACACAGTGTGACCCAGCAGGACACAGCGGGGACACAGCGGGACTCAGCGGGGAAACCAGCGAGGACACAGTGGGACACAGCGGGGACAAAGCGTAAGACACAACGGAGGACAGAGCTGGGAGACAGCGGGGGACACAGCGAGGACACAGT
>NW_012311525.1:0-2326 GCF_000151885.1 Dipodomys ordii | reverse complement strand
CGGGGAACACAGCGAGGACATAGCGGGACACAGTGGGACAGAGCGTCTTTATACAGCGGGGACACAGCATTACACAGCGTGGTACACAGTTGTGGACACAACCGGACACAGTCGGGGCACAGCCGGACACAGCGGGACACAGTGGGACACAGCAGGGACAAAGCGTGAGACACAGCGGGGGAAATAGAGGGAGACAGCAGGGGACACAGCTAGGAAACAGCGGGACACAGTGGTGACACAGCGGGGACTCAGCGGGGGACACAGCGGGACACAGCGGGGGACACAGCAGGACACAGCGGGGGACACTGCGGGACACAGTGTGGGACAGAGCGTGGGACACAGCGAGACACAGCGGGGACAAAGCTGGACACAGCGAGGTACAGAGGGACACAGCGGGGAAACAGCGTGACACAAAAGGACACAGCGCGACACAACAGGGGACACAGCGAGGACACAGTGGCACACAGTGGGGGACACAGCAAGGACAGAGCGGGACACAGCGGGGGACACAGCGGGACATAGCGGGGGACACAGCGAGGGACACAGCGGGACACAGCGGGGGACACAGGAAGGACACAGCGGTACACAGCGGGGGACAGAGCGAGGACACATTGGGACAAAGCCGGGACACAGCGGGACTCAGCAGGGGACGCAGCAGTACACAGCGGGACACAGCGGGACACAGCGGTGACACAGCAGGAACACAGCGGGGGACACAGCGGGACACAGCGGGGGACACAGAGGGGTACACAGCGGGACACAGCGAGGAAAAAAGCGAGGCCACAGCAGAGTACAGCGTGGGACACAGCGAGGACACAGCGGGACACAGCGGCAACAAAGCAGTAGACACAGCGGGACACACTTGCGGACACAGCGGGACATAGCTGGAGACACAGGGATTACACAGTGGGACCCAGTGGGACCCAGCGTCGATACAGTGGGGACACAGCGGGACACAGCGAGGTACACAGCTGGGGACACAACGGGACACAGCGGGGGACACAGCGAGGACACAGCGGGACACAGCGGGACACAGCTGGGGACATAGCGGGGACACAGCGGGATACAGCGGGGGACACAGGGGGGACACAGCGTGACACAGCCGAACAAAACGGGGGACAAAGCAGGAGACAGCGGGGGACACAGCGAGGACACAGCGGGACACAGCGGGACACAGCGGGGACAAAGCAGTAGACACAGCGGGACACAGTGGCAGACACGGCGGGACATAGCTGGGGACACAGGGAGGACACAGCAGGACCCAGTGGGACCCAGCGTCGATACAGCGTGGACACAGCGGGACACAGCGAGGTACACAGCTGGGGACACAACGGGACACAGCGTGAGACACAGCGAGGACACAGCGGGACACAGCGGGACACTGCGGGAACATAGCGGGACACAGCAGGGTACACAGCGGGACACAGCGGGACATAGCTGGGGACATAGCGGGGACACAGCGGGACACAGCGGGGGAAACAGCGAGGACATAGCGTGACACAGCGGGGACACAGCGGGGGACAAAGCGGGAGACAGCGGGGGACACAGCGAGGACACAGCAGGACACAGCGGCCACAAAGAGGGGACTCAGCGGTGGACACAGCGGGGGACAAAGAGGGACATCACGGGACACAGTGTGACACAGTGGGACACAGCGGGACACTGCGGGGACACAGCAGGACAAAGCGGGGGACACAGCGGGACACAGCGGGCACACAGCGGGGACACAGCGGGACACAGCGGGACACAGCGGGGACAGAGCGGGACACAGTCGAACACAGCGGGACACAGCGGGGGACACAGCGGGAGACAAAGAGGGACACCACGGAACACAGCGGGACACAGCAGGAAACAGCAGTGACACTGCGGGGACACAGTGGGACACAGCGGGGGACACAGCGGGACACAGAGGGGGACAGAGCAGGATACAGTGGGGGACACAGCCGGACACAGCAGGGGAAACAGTGGGGGACACAGCGGGACACAGGGGGACACAGCGAGGACACAGCGGGACAGAGCGGGACACTGCAGGGCACAGCGGGGAACACAGCGGGACACAGCGGAGGACACAGCGAGGACACAACGGAACACAGAGTGGGACACAGTGAGGACACAGCGGGAAACAGCGGGACACAGCCGAGTCCCAGCAGTGGACACAGCGGGACACAGCGGGGGACACAGCGGGACACAGCGGGGAAACTGCGGGGAAACAGGGGGACAAAGCGTGGGACACATATGGACACAGCTGGGGACACAGTGGGGGACACAGCGGGACACAGCGGGGAACACAGCGAGGACCCAGCACTACACAGCATCGATACAGCGG
>NW_012311524.1:0-2326 GCF_000151885.1 Dipodomys ordii | reverse complement strand
AAGCAGAAGCAGAAGAAACACAAGAAGTGACAAGAAGCAGAAGCAGAAGGAGAAGCAGAAACAGAAGGAGAAGCAGGAAGAGAAGGAGGGAAAGCAGAAGAAGCAGAAGCAGGAGAAGCAGAAGCATAAGAATGTGAAGAAGCAGAAGGAGAACCTGAAGCAGAAGGAGAAGCAGGAGAAGCAGAAGAAGCAGAATCTGAAGAAGCAGAATAAGAAGCAGAACGAGAAGCAGAAGCAGAAAGAGAATCAAAAGCAGAAGGAGAAGCAGAAGAAACAGAAGAAGTAGAAGCAGAAGCAGTTATAGCAGAAGCAGAAGGAAAAGCAGAAGAACAAGAAGGAGAAGGAGAAACAGAAGGAGAAAAAGAAGGAGAAGCAGAAAGAGACGCAGGTAAAGCAGACGAAGAAGAAGCAAAAGGAGAATCAGAAGGAGAAGCAGAAGAAGGAGAAGGAGAAGCAGAAGAAGATGCAGAAGGAGAAGCAGGAGAAGCAGAAGAAGCAGAAGCAGGAGGAGAAGCAGTAAAAGCAGAAGAAGCAGAAGCAAAAGGAGAAGCAAAAGAAGGAGAAGGAGAAGCAGAAGCAGAAGCACAAGGAAAAGCACAAGCAGAAGGAGATGCAGAAGGAGAAGCAGGAGAAGCAGAAGAAGCAGAAGCTGAAGGAGAAGTAGAAGTAGGAGAAGGAGAAGGTAGAGCTGCAGAATGCAATAGGAGAAGCAGAAGGAGAAGCAGAAGTAGAATGTGAAGCAGTAAGTGAAGCAGTAGAAGCAGAAGAAGCAGGAGCAGGAGAAGTCGAAAGAGAAGAAGAAGAAGAAGAAGAAGAAGATGAAGAAGAAGAAGAAGAAGAAGAAGAAGAAGAAGAAGTAGAAAAGAAGAAGAAGAAGAAGAAGAAGAAGAAGAAGAAGAAGAAGAAGAAGAAGAAGAAGAAGGAGAAGGAGAAGGAGAAGCATAAGGAGAAGGAGTAGAAGCAGAAGAAGCAGAAGCAGGAGAAGCAGAAGCAGTAGAAAAAGAATAAGCATAAGAAGAAGAATCAGAGGGAGAAGCAGAAGAAGGAGAAGGAACAGCAGAAAGAGAAGTAGAAGGAGAATCAGAAGGAGAATCAGAAGAAGGAGTAGCAGAAGCAGAAGAAGCAGCAGAAGGAGAAGCAGAAGCAGAAAAAGATGCAGAACGAGAAGCAGGAGAAGCAGAAGAAGCAGAAGCAGAAGGAGAAGCAGAAGTAGGAGAAGGAGAAGGAGAAGAAAGTGCAGCAGAAGCAATAGGAGAAGCAGAAGGAGAAGCAGAAGAAGAATGAGAAGCAGAAAGAGAAACAGTAGAAGCAGAAGAAGCAGGAAAAGCAGAAGCAGAAGAAAGAAAGGAAGAAGAAGAAGACGAAAAAGAAGGAGAAGAAGAGGAAGAAGAAGAAGAAGCAGCAGCATAAGGAGAAGCATAAGAGAAGCAGTAGAAGTGAAGCAGAAGAAATAGAATAAGCAAAAGAAGCAGAAGCAGTGGGGGAAACAGAAGAAGGAGAAGGAGAAGGAGCAGCAGAAGGAGCAGCAGAACCAGAAAGAGAAGCAGAAACAGAAGGAGAACAAGAAGGAGAAGCAGGAGAATCAGAAGAAGCAGAAGTAGAAGCAGAAAGAGGAGAAGAAGGAGAAGCAGAGCAGAATAGAATCAGAAGAACAGAAGAAGAAGCAGAAGAAACAGAAGCAAAAGAAACAGAAGAAGGAGAAGAGCAGAAGCAGAAGGAGAAGCAGAAGCGAAGGAGAAGCAGAAAGAGAAGCAGGAGAAACAGAAGCAGGAGAAGCAGAAGCAGAAGAAACAGGAGAAGCCGAAGAAGCAGAAGCAGAATCTGAAGCAGAAGGAGAAACAGAAGAAGCACAATCTGAAGCAGAAGCAGAAGAAACAGTAATAGTATAATAAGCAGAAGCAGAAGCAGCAAGAGAAGCAGAAGAAGAAGTCGGAGAAGGCGAGAGAGAAGGATTAGGAGTAGGAGAAGCAAAAGGATAAGCAGAAGCAGAAAGAGACGCAGAAGGAAAAGCAGCACGAGAAGTAGGAGAAGCAGGAGAAGCAGAAGCAGGAGAAGCAGAAGAAACAGAAGACGCAGAAGCAGAATGAGAAGCAGAAGGAGAAATTGAAGCAGAAGCAGAAGGAGAAGCAGAAGCAAAAGGAGAAGCAGAAGAAGATAAGGAGAAGCAGGACGAGAAGCAGGAGAAGCAGAAGCAGGAGAAGCAGAAGCAGAAGAAACAGAAGAAGGAGAAGAAGCAGAAGCAGAAGGAGAAGCAGAAACAGAAGGAAAAGCAAAAAGAGAAGCAGAAGAAGCAGAAGAAGCAGCAGCAGGAGAAGCAGAAGCAGAA
>NW_012311523.1:0-2327 GCF_000151885.1 Dipodomys ordii | reverse complement strand
GGAGAAGGAGAAGGAGTAGAAGCAGAAGCAGAAGTAGAAGCAGAAGCGGAATGAGAAGCAGAAAGAGAAGCAGGAGAAGCACAAGAAGCAGAAGCAGGAGAAGCCGAAAGAGAAGAAGCAGAAGAAGCAGAAACAGAAGCAGAAGTAGAAGCAGAAGCAGAAGGAGAAGCAGCAGAAGAAGTAGAACCAGAAATTCAGGCAGGAGAAACAGAAGAAGCAGAGCAGAAGCAGAAGGAGAAGCAAAAAGAGAAGCAGAAGAAGAAGTAGAAGAACCAGCAGAAGGAGAAGCAGCAGAAGAAGCAGAAATACAAGCAGAAGAAGCAGAAGCAGAAAGAGAAGTAGAAGCAGAAGAAGCAGAAGAAGAAGAAGAAGAAGAAGAAGAAGCAGTAGAAGCATAAGAAGCCGCAGCAGGAGAAGCAGAACCAGAAGAAAAAGAAGAAGCATAAGAAGCAGAAGCAGAGTGAGAAACAGAAGAAGGAGAAGGAGCAGCCGAAGGTGAAGCAGAAGGAGATGCAGAAGGAGAAAGAGAAGCAGAAACATAAGGAGAAGAAGAAGGAGAAGTTGGAGAATCAGAAGAAGCAGAAGCAGAAGCAGAAAGAGAAGCAGAAGTAGGAGAAGGAGAAGCAGAAGGAGAAGGACAAGTAGGAGAAGCAGAAGTAGCAGAAGCGGGAGAAGAAGCAGAAGAAGCAGTAGCGGGAGAAGCAGAAGAAGAAGTAGAACCAGAAGAAAGAGAAGGAGCTGAAGGAGAAGCAGAAGCAGATGGAGATGCAGAAAGAGAAGCAGAAGAAGCTGTAGCAGGAGAAGCAGAAGCAGAAGAAACAGAAGGAGGCCCAAGAAGCAGAAGGAGAACCTTGAAGCAGAAGGAGAAGCAGAAGCAGCAGAAGCTAGAAAAGCAGAAGCAGAAGAAACAGAACAAGCAGAAGAAGCAGAAGCAGAACGAGAATCAGAAGAAGAAGAAGGAGAAAGAGAAGGATTAGGAGTAGGAGGAGCAGAAGGAGAATCAGAAGCAGAATGAGAAGCAGAAGGAGAAGCAGAAGGAGTAACAGAAGAAGCAGAAGCAGGAGAAGCAGAAGCAGAAAGAGAAGCAGAAGAAGGAGAGATTGAAGGAGAAGGAGAAGGAGACGGAGAAGCAGAAAGAGAAGTAGGAGAAGCAGAAGAAGAAGAAGCAAGAGAAGCAGAAGCAGAAGAAAGAGAAGAAGGAGAAGAGCAGAAGCAGAAACAGACGGAGAAGCAGAAGCAAAAGGAGAAGCAGAAGAAGCAGAAGCTGAAGAAGAAGAAGAAGAAACAGAAAAAGAAGAAGAAGCAGAAGAAGAAGCAGCAGGAGAAGCAGAAGAAGAAGAAGGAGAAGGAGCAGCAGAAGGAGAAGCAGAAGCAGAAAGAGAAGCAGAAACAGAAGGAGAACAAGAAGTAGAAGCAGGAGAATCAGAAGAAGCAGAAGTAGAAGCAGAAAGAGGAGAAGAAGGAGAAGCAGAAGTAGAATCAGAAGAAACTAAAGAAGAAACAGAAGCAAAAAAAACAGAAGAAGAAGAGCAGAAGCAGAAGGAGAAGCAGAAGCAGAAGGAGAAGCAAAAGAGAAGCAGAAGGAGAAGTAGAAGAAGCAGCAGAAGGAGAAGCAGCAGAAGAATCAGAAAAACAAGCAGGAGAAGCAGAAGCAGAAAGAGAAGAAGAAGAAGTAGAAGCATAAGAAGCAGAAGCAGGAGAAGCAGAAGCAGAAGCTAAAGAAGAAGCATAAGAAGCAGAAGCAGAGGGAAAAACAGAAGAAGGAGAAAGAGCAGCAGAAGGTGAAGCAGAAGGAGATGCAGAAGCAGAAAGAGAAGCAGAAACAGAAGGAGAAGAAGAAGGAGAATTTGGAGAATCAGAAGAAGCAGAAGCAGAAGCTGAAAGAGAAGGAGAAGAAGGAGAAGGAGATGCAGAAGGAGAAGGACAAGCAGGAGAAGCAGAAGAAGCAGAAGCGGGAGGAGCAGAAGAAGAAGAAGAAGAATAAGAAGAAGAAGAAGAAAAAGAAGAAGAAGAAGAAGAAGAAGAAGAAGAAGAAGAAGAAGAAGAAGAAGAAGAAGAAGAAGAAACATAAGAAAGAGAAGGAGCAGAAGGAGAAGCAGAAGCAGAAGGAGAAGCAGAAAGAGAAGCAGAAGAAGCAGTAGCAGGAGAAACAGAAGCAGAAGAAAAAGAAGAGGCCCAAGAAGCAGAAGGAGAACCTGAAGCAGAAGAAGGAGAAGCAGCAGAAGCTGGAAAAGCAGAAGCAGAAGAAACAGAACAAGCAGAAGAAGCAGAACGAAAAGCAGAAGAAGAAGAAGGAGAAAGAGAAGGAGTAGGAGTAGGAGGAGCAG
>NW_012311522.1:0-2327 GCF_000151885.1 Dipodomys ordii | reverse complement strand
ACAAGGCGGGACACAGCGAGGACACAGCGGGACACAGGAGGACACAGCGGGACACAGCGGGGACACCGCAGGGGACACAGCAGGACACAGAGGGGACACAGAGGGACTCAGCGGTTGCACAGTGAGGACACACCAGGGACACAGCGGGACACAGCGGAGACACAGCAGGGACACAGTGAGACACAGCGAGGACACAGCGGGACACAGCGTGGGATACAGCGGGGGACAGCGGTGACACACCGGCGGACAGCGGGGACACAGCGGGACACATTGGGGGACACAGTGGGACACAGCGGGGGACACAGCGAGGACACAGCGGGACACAGCGGGGACACAGCGGGGGACAGTGGGGACAAACCGGGGAACAACGGAGATACAGCAGAACACAGCAAGGACACAGCGGAGACATAGTGGGGACACAGCAGGGGACACAGTGGGACACAGCAGGGGATACAGCGAGGACACACAGGTCACATAGGGGGACACTGCGGGACACAGTGGGACACAGCGGGGACACAGAGGGACATAGCAGTTACACAGCGAGGACACACCAGGGACACAGCGGGACACAGCGGGACACAGCGGGGACACAGCGGGGGACACAGTGGGGTACAGAGCGGTAAACAGCGGGGGACACAGCGGGACTCAGCGGGGGACACAGCAAAGAACACAGCGGGACACAGCGGGGGACACAGGGGAACACAGCGGGACACAGCCGGACACAGCTGGGGACACAGCGGGTGACACAATGGGGTAACAGCAGGAAACAGTGGGGGACACAGCGAGGACACAGCAGGACACAGCGGGGTACACAGAGGCAGATACAGTGGTACACATCGGTCCACGGCGGGGACACAGAAGGACTCAGCGGGACACAGCGGGGGACACACCGGGGGAGAGCAGGCACACAGCGGGACACAGCGGGACACAGCGGGGAACACAGCGGGACACACAGCAGGACACAGCGGGACACAGCGGAGGACACAGCATGGACACAGCGGTCATAGCGGGGAAATAGTGGGGGACACAGCGGGGGACACAGCGGGATATAGAAGGACACAGCGAGGACACAGCAGGACACAGGAGGACACAGTGGGTACACAGCGTGGACACAGGGGGGGACACAGTGGGACACAGCGGGGACACAGAGGGACTCAGTGGTTACACAGCGAAGACAAACCAGGGACACAGCGGGACACAGCGGAAACACAGCAGGGACACAGTGAGACACAGCGAGGACACAGTGGGACACAGCGTGGGATAGAGCGGGGGAGAGCGGTGACACACCGGTGGACAGCGGGGACACAGCGGGACACAGCGGGACACAGCGGGGGACACAGCGGGACACAGTGGGGGACACAGCGGGAGACAGCTGGGGAAACAGCGAGGAAACAGCGGGACACAGCTGGGACACAGCGGGGGACAGCGGGGACACACATTCAGACAGCGGGGACACAACGGGACACAGCGATGGACATTGGGGACACAGCGGTACACAGCGGGACACATCGGGGACACAGCAGGGATACCGCGGGTCACAGCCTGGACACAGTGGGGGACACAGCGAGGACAGAGCGGGACACAGAGGGATACACAGAGAGGACACAGCGTGACACATGGGGACACAGTGGGACACAAAGGGGGACACAGAGAGGACACAGCGGGACACAAATGGGGACACAGCAAGGACACAGCGGGACACAGCGGGAAAGAGCGGGACACAGCCGGGGACACAGCCGGGGACCCAGCGGGACACAGCAGGGGACACAGCAGGGACACAGCGGGACACATTGGGACACAGTGGGATACAGCTTGGGACACATCGGGGACACACCGGGGACACAGCTGGAGACACAGAGGCGGACACATCAGGAAACATCGGGACACAGTGCGACACAGCAGGGACACAGCAGGGACACAGCCGGTCACAGCGGGGACACAGTGTGGGACACAGCGAGGACACAGCGGGACACATAGGGATACAAAGAGAGGACACATCGTGACACAAGGGGACACAGCAGGACACAGCGTGGACTCATTTTTGACACAGAGTGACACAAATGGGGACTTTTCTAGGACACAGCGGGACTCATTGGGAAAGATTGGGACACAGCGGGGGACATTTTCTGGGACTCATTTGTATACATTTGGTCTCATCGGGGGACATATCATGGACACATCAGGTTACAGCAGGGACACAGTGGGGGACACAGAAAGGACACAGCGGGACACTTAGGGATTCACAGCGAGGACTCAGAGTGATATATGTGGACCTTTCGTGACTCTATGGGGGGACTCTTCGAGGACACAGATGGACATATGGGGAC